>NC_134826.1:3935733-3997422 GCF_004210375.1 Tachypleus tridentatus | reverse complement strand
TTTACTATGTTTCTGCAATAATGTTTGAATTAGGGTTAAGAGATATATCTTTAAATTTGTTTAATGTTACTGTAAATGGTCCGGCATGGCCAGGTAGGTTAAGGCGTTCAACTGGTAATCTGAGGGTCGCGGGTTCAAATCCCGTCGCCTAAACATATCTGTCCTTTCAGCCGTATGGGCGTTATAATGTGACGGTTAATCCCACTATGCGTTGATAAAAGAGTAGTCCAACAGTTGGCGGTGGGTGGTGATGACTAGCGGCCTCTAGAGGAACTCTAGTCTTACACTGCTAAATTAGGGACGACTAGCGCAGATAGCCCTTGAGTAGCTTTGCGCGAAATTCAAACACAAACAAACAAACGTTATTATAAGCACGTCACTAATAACTACGTTTCTACTAAGTGTATAATTTACCCTGTGGGTATTTTCCACTCTTGAAATTCGTGGTATAACAGAGAGGACTTAATAGCACAATACAGAGCGTACAGTTACAGTACAGAACATAGGTACGTTTACAGTGTAGAAAAGACAGCTCGCTTAAGAACAAGGACTATCCATTATATAATACAGAATATAATATAATATCGCTAGTAGGTTTACAGGAAATACCGGTGAACAAGAAATACGTTTATAGGGCATAACGGAAGCCGCATTCATTGGACACAAAGAAATGCGTTTCTAATATATTGAAAGAATTATATTTACACTTATTTTGTTTTACATAAAGATGAAATATAAGTTTTTCAACTAATTGCACGTGGGCCGCAACCTTTTCTTTCTTTTTTTAAATATCTAAATAACATTTTATAATTCACAGTTTAAAACAGATTCATTTATGGTTCTGTATTTATCTCTTCTTCTTGTCACCAGGGAACAAAATGTTCGGTTTCACGTTTTGTGTTTCTGTAATTTATCTAACCTTTTCAATCGACATTCAAGTCCTTAATAATATGATTACCGAGAAAGAATAGAATGCATACCGAGAAAGAATAGAATGAATACCGAGAAAGAATAGATTGAATACCGCTTTTGTCAACTTTTATAACATGATTTAGGTCGTCGCTCAGCTGTTATGATGTATGAATACAATTAGCATTTCAGTAGAGAATGCGAGTTTTCTGACAGCGTGAGGGGACATCATAATTATATTAGAGATGGGAAAATAGAGAATCTTTATTTCGTTCCTATATTGAATTAATGAACTCACGCTTATCCAGTCTTTTCTAGATAATACAAAATTTATTGGTGAAGACAAATGAGTTCTTGCATTTAAGTTGTTTCAACTCATTTCATATTCATGTTATTTTGAAATATATTAATTTTATTACGTGAAAACAACTGTCGTAAATGATGAGAAAATAATATTTATAATAATTAATCATTAGTTTGGTTGTTAGAATAATTTTTCATGCTTGACCTACAAAAGTCCAAGTATCAAACGTTTCGTCAGGTTTGTTCGTGAATTTTCATTAATGTCATGATTTTAAAGTTTTTAATATTTATGTTTTGGATGTTTTACCATTCAACTGTTCATACAACAATATGAAAGATAAAATCCAATTGATTTCCAATTGAAAATTAAATCGAATAAGAAATAGAAACAGAATTCAACTTATTTCCAAATGAAAAGTAAAACAATGCAATAAGAAATAAAATTATAGTCCAGTTTAAAAATAAAATATAATCGACAAAGTAAACGCATGTGAAGTTATTATCTTCATCACACCAAACATGTTCGCCCTTTCAGCCGTGGAGGCATTATAATGTGACAGGCAATCCCACTATTCGTTGGTAAAAGAGTTGGCGGTGGGTGGTGATGACTAGCTGCCATCCCTCTAGTCTTACACTGCTAAATTAGGAATGGCTAGCGCAGATAGCTCTCGTGTAGCTATACGCGAAATTCAAAGCAAACAAACAGACTCTTGTCTGACCAAATAGTGGGACTTTTGTCATTCGTATAGCTCCAAAGTGCGCATTTTTATAACCTCGAACTCTGAGCTATTGAATTCGTAGTCTGAGAACTTTAACCATAGGTCACGTCCGGCTCTCAGAGAAATATTTTATTATTACTTTACTATGTTTTACTAAAAATACAAAACAAAACAAAAATACTCTGATTAGTAGTTGCGTGAAACTCACGTGTCTATCAAGCATACTTTAACTCAAAGTAACTTGTATTGAGCAGCGATACAAATACAAATAAAACGTCTCTGGTAGCTTTCTCTGATGCTACTGGAAGAGGGAGTGAAACAAAATCCAAGCACTCTTATTGGTTTGATAAAGTTTGTTTGGAGACAGTCAATTATATTTCATATATTCTTTTCTTCGTTTCAGTTTAGTCAGATTATTGTTAAAACAAAACATACAAACAAAACAACGAAACACGACAAGTAATCGAAAACTCAGAGTTTCGTAATATTCCTTATTTTACAAATAACCCTACATAGGAACCAATATAAGTACATGTATATTTGTGGAAGATTGGTACTGCTGGAGTGTTCGGGGGATGCTCACCCTAGAAAATGTTTTGCAATTAGAGTAGCAGTTTGGGCCTCTTTTGACAATGTGAGTCAAGATGTGACACAAACCAGGGAATAAACAGGAGCGCAGTTAATGTTAACAATTATCAGCTTACTGACAAACATACACGACCTACTTTTTTACTTTAATCTCGATATCTTATCTATTCTGCTCTCTAGTGGCACAGCCTACCGGATTTCTATATCTGTGGAGGGCACAACAAAGATAGCCCCATGTGTAGCTTTGTGCGTAATTACAAAGAAATCAAATAATCTTATATTTACAGCCCCTAGAGGCTTAACGGTAAGAGACAAAGGCTTATAACGCTAAAATCTGGGTTGTGATACCCGTGTAGCTTTGTGTTTAACTTATCGTTTTTACCTTTGACCTCTAGCCATCAAATGTTTGAATCGTTAACCATTCATAGAGTCGTCATTCTGGGCTAAAGCATAGAATTGTCAGTTGGGGAAACCACAGGCTTTTATTGGAGATCGAGTCCTGTCTGAACGTTTATGCCCTAAATAAGAATATAGATATATGTAATCAATTACCTAAAAGTTATTGACACTCAAAGTTTTTTGTGGATTGAAAACAAGTAATCGGTTAGACAGTTTCGAAATGTCCAAGACACATTTCTTTTATCAGGTTCAAGAGTCAATGTTTTATCGTGATTTATTTCTTATTCTGCTTACCCAGTAACATTGCTAAAGTTTTGTTTAAGATATATAACAAATAAATTATCCATAAATGACAAAGTTAAACTTGTTCATTCTCTGTAGATTTCAAGCAAGTCATGAACAGTCGAATGCTCTTTGATTTGTTTTGTTTTAAGTTAACTTGTTCTATGAGGAATTGAGAGATTAGATTCTATTCCATATAGTACATGCAAAGGTTGCCAGTGACCTTTAGTAAAAGTTAGACTAATTCTATTTCACTTTTCGTAGAAGCATGGTTAATACCTTCTTTCACCACTTTATGATTGGTTTGTTTATTTCGAATTTCGCGCAAAACTACACGAGAGTTATCTGCGCTAGCCGTCCCTAATTTAGCAGTCGAAGACTAGAGGGAAAGTAGTTAGTCATCACCACCCACCGCCAACTATTTGAGTTACTCTTTTATCAACGAATAGTGGGATTGACTGTCACATAAAACGCCTCACGACTGAAGAGAGCGAGCTTGTTTGGTGCTGTGACCCCCAGATTACGAGTCGAGCGATGTAACCATCTGGCCATGTCAGGCCACCACTTTATGCATATTGATAATAATACATAGTTACCATGTGTCAACTGAGGGACATGTACTCAATGTATATGTATTGGTAATAATACATAGTTACCATGTGTCAACTAAAGGACATGTACTCAATGTATATGTATTGATAATAATACATAGTTACCATATAACTTAGGGACATATACACAATGTGTATGTATTGATAATAATACATAGTTATCATGTTTCAACTAAGGGACATGTACACAATGTATATGTATTGATAATAATACATAGTTACAATGTGTCAACTAAGGGACATGTACACAATGTGTATGTATTGATAATGATACATAGTTATCATATGTCAACTAAGGGACATGTACACAATGTATATGTATTGGTAATAATACATAGTTATCATGTGTCAACTAAGGGACATGTACACAATGTATATGTATTGATAATAATACATAGTTATCATGTTTCAACTAAGGACATGTACACAATGTATATGTATTGATAATAATACATAGTTACAATGTGTCAACTAAGGGACATGTACACAATGTATATGTATTGATAATAATACATAGTTATCATATTTCAACTCAGGGACATGTACACAATGTATATGTATTGATAATAATACATAGTTTTCATGTTTCAACTAAGGGACATGTACACAATGTATATGTATTGATAATAATACATAGTTATCATGTTTCAACTAAGGGACATGTACACAATGTATATGTATTGATAATAATACATAGTTACCATATAACTTAGGAACATGTACACAATGTATATGTATTGATAATAATACATAGTTACAATGTGTCAACTAAGGGACATGTACACAATGTATATGTATTGATAATAATACATAGTTATCATGTTTCAACTAAGGGACATGTACACAATGAATATGTATTGATAATAATACATAGTTACCATATAACTTAGGGACATGTACTCAATGTATATGTATTGATAATAATACATAGTTACCATATAACTAAGGAACATGTACTCAATGTATATGCATTGATAATAATACATAGTTACCATATAACTTAGGGACATGTACTCAATGTATATGTATTGATAATAATACATAGTTACCATATAACTAAGGAACATGTACTCAATGTATATGTATTGATAATAATACATAGTTACCATATAACTTAGGGACATATACACAATGTGTATGTATTGATAATAATACAAAGTTATCATGTTACAACTAAGGGACATGTACACAATGTATATATATTGATAATAACACATAGTTACCATATAACTAAGGGACATGTACTCAATGTATATGTATTGATAATAATGCATAGTTACCATATAACTTAGGGACATATACTCAATGTGTATGTATTGATAATAATACATAGTTACCATATAACTTAGGGACATATACACAATGTGTATGTATTGATAATAATACATAGTTATCATGTGTCAACTAAGGGACATGTACTTAATGTATATGTATTGGTAATAATACATAGTTATCATGTTTCAACTAAGGGACATGTACACAATGTATATGTATTGATAATAATACATAGTTACCATGTGTCAACTAAGGGACATGTAAACAATGTATATGTATTGATAATAATACATAGTTACCATGTTTCAACTAAGGGACATGTACACAATGTATATGTATTGATAATAATACATAGTTACCATGTGTCAACTAAGGGACATGTAAACAATGTATATGTATTGATAATAATACATAGTTATCATGTTTCAACTAAGGGACATGTACACAATGTATATGTATTGATAATAATACATAGTTACCATGTGTCAACTAAGGGACATGTACACAATGTATATGTATTGATAATAATACATAGTTACCATATAACTTAGGAACATGTACACAATGTATATGTATTGATAATAATACATAGTTACCATGTGTCAACTAAGGGACATGTAAACAATGTATATGTATTTATAATAATACATAGTTACCATGTTTCAACTAAGGGACATGTACACAATGTATATGTATTGATAATAATACATAGTTACCATGTGTCAACTAAGGGACATGTAAACAATGTATATGTATTGATAATAATACATAGTTATCATGTTTCAACTAAGGGACATGTACACAATGTATATGTATTGATAATAATACATAGTTACCATGTGTCAACTAAGGGACATGTAAACAATGTATATGTATTGATAATAATACATAGTTACCATGTTTCAACTAAGGGACATGTACACAATGTATATGTATTGATAATAATACATAGTTACCATGTGTCAACTAAGGGACATGTAAACAATGTATATGTATTGATAATAATACATAGTTATCATGTTTCAACTAAGGGACATGTACACAATGTATATGTATTGATAATAATACATAGTTACCATATAACTTAGGAACATGTACACAATGTATATGTATTGATAATAATACATAGTTACCAGATAACTTAGGGACATGTACTCAATGTGAAGGTGAAAGGTTTTAGTAACATATTTCTTTTATTTTTTATTTCTAGAAGTTTTGGGCGACGTTCAAATACATTCTTGATAAGTGGCCAAGAGGGATAGATATGTGTAAACAACAAACTATTTTCAGCACCCTGTTCAAATGGCATGTTCTAAAAGCAGTCGTTTTATGAGACACTTGAATACCAGTTATTGACAGGTGGTGTTATCGGAGCCTGGTGTTACCTAATATAAAGTATGAGATAACATCCTGATGAAACATCAAACAATACAACAGCAAAGTTCCTGCACATAGACAGTTCTTAATTTAGCATTCTTTAGACTAAAGAAAGGCAGCTACTCATCACCACCCGCCGCCAACTCTTGGGCTCCTCTTTTACCAACGGATAGTGGGATTGACCATCACATTATAACGCTTCCACGGCTGAAAGGGCGAACATGTTTGGTATTACGGGCAGTCGAACCTGCGACCCTCAGATTTCGAGTCGAGTGCCTTAACCACCTGGCCATGCTGGGCCGATCTTGCTAATGACTTTTTCACATTTTTGACAACGTAAGTGCGAGGCACTATGATGATTATAATATTATGGTCTTTTTTTTTATAGTGTTAGTTTGTTTTGTAATTCGGCACAAAGCTACTGAAAGGGCTACCTCTACTTTGCCTACTGCGGGTATCGAAACCCGGTTTCTAGCGGTATAAGTCAGCAGAGATAACACTGTGCCTCTAGGAAGCTTATGGTGTCGGTACTCGAAAAATAAATCTGTAATGGGAATGCAAAAAAAGCACTGAATAAACTCGAAAACTTTTTATATGATAGGAACTACGTCACACCAGGGGTCGCTTCCCAACACTCAGCATCCTTAGTTTCCACTCCTTTTACGCCAAATATCATGAAGCTGTTAGTTTTATTGTGTGTCTCTTCTCTCTGAACGTTTGAGTATCGAAATTCACTTAGGCGCAATATTTTTATTTTATCCAAATTTGAGACGATCTTAGGGACGGAGCCCGGCATGGCCAAGTGGTTAAGACACACGACTCATAATTCGAGATTCGCGGGTTCGAATCCCCATCACACCAAACATGTTCGTCCTTTCAGCCGTGGTGGTGTTATAATGGTACGGTCAGTCCCACTATTCGTTGGTGAAAGAGTAGCCCAAGAGTTGTCGGTGTGTGCTGGTGACTAGCTGCCTTCCCTCTAGTCTTACACTGCTAAATTAGGGGCGGCTAGCGCAGATAGCGCTCGTGTAGCTTTAAGCGAAATTCAAAAATAAACAAACAAAAGATATATTCTGTTGTCTTATCGCTTTCTTCGAGTAAAGTTTTGAACATCTTACGTAAACTTTGACAGTTTAATTATTTTTATTTCGTTACAAGTCTTTTCTTTTGTACAAAACAATTACCCAAAGATGTATGAATCTGAAGACCAACTGCACCACTGGTACCGTGCTGATGTCAACAGTCTCGAGCTCAGTTTCACATGCACGTGCTGCTCCACAGCTTGTTTTATTTGGAACGTCTTACACAAAATACGATCAATTGAGTTTCGTAGCACAGATGGAAATTGGTCTAGGATGTCCCCTGGCTTCTTTCTGTCTGGCACAATACAACAAGGGACACTGACTTTTCGGGACCAATAGCGTCAACGGCAGGATTTCTATTTACACTGAACATACCTTGTTATTCAGTGGCTGAGCGGTATGTCTGCGGACTCACAAGGCTAAAATCCGTATTTCGATACCCGTGATGGGCAGAGCACAGATAGCACATTGTGTAGCTTTGTGCTTAATTTCAAACAAACAAAAACACAATTATCTTTCAGTCCAGCGGGGAATCGAAACTCGAATTAAACACTAAAAAAAAATTTAAAACTTATTTATTACTGTTAATTTAAAACAAGAAAAATTAAAATATTTTGAAATGAACAATAATAAATCGTTTCTTTTTAATATTATTATATAATATATACATATTATTCCAAGTATACTGTGATCAAAGAAATTAACAAATCAAATTTCTGGTGATACAAAACTGTCTGGAATATTTTGAATACACTGTTGTTGTTGTATGTCCGAAGACATACCACTATGCCACCGTGGGGCTAGACCATTGTGGCTTAGCTTCAAAACAAACAAACGAACAATCTTCGTATACTCATATATGCATCACTTGTATTTCTATACTCTGTTCATTTATTTATAAACTAAATTAATTTCAAGCGAAGAAGTGATTGACATTTGTGATGTTTGAGTCTTTCTGCTTTAAACTAAACGTGTTGTCACTGTTTCGAATGAACAAAGTGATTTTTTCTTAACGAAGTTTTAAAAATATTTGAATTATATTATCTTTGACAGTACGTGATGTATACTAACCAACGGTTTTTCGTCCGGAAGTTTTCATTCCTTCTCCTTCTCATCCACAAGAGGGCGTGACAGTCACGCAGAACAAACCGTTTCATTTATCTCTGAGCTATCCTTATCATATTTAATGTAATTACAATTCTACGAGCCCGTTTCATGTTTGCCTGAAATATATTTTTTTGAAACACAAACGAAACATAAAAGACCCACCCCTGGTTTTTCGTATATTTTAAAATATTTGTCGTTTCGTGCACAAATATCGCTTGATTACCGCTTTTAATAATTACTTTTCTTACAAACAAAACTACATCGAGCAACCAACATGCAAACTGCATTAGTGTAATACGCTTATAAAAAATGAAAGACTTCATCTGATGAAGTCCAAGAAAATATATAATAAGTTAAAAGCGAAATATTTCGGTTTTATTTTATATTATCTCTCTATATATATTATAATAGTTTTATAACAAGGCTTCACATAATGTTGAACCTAACATAATGTTGTTCTTGTTTGTACATAATGTTGTTCCTGATTGTACATAATGTTGTTCTTGTTTGTACATAATGTTGTTCTTGTTTGTACATAATGTTGATCTTGTTTGTACATAATGTTCTTCATTGTACATAATGTTGTTCTTGCTTGTACATAATGTTGATCTTGTTTGTACATAATGTTGTTCCTGATTGTACATAATGTTGTTCTTGTTTGTACATAATGTTGATCTTGTTTGTACATAATGTTGTTCTTGTTTGTACATAATGTTGTTCATGATTGTACATAATGTTCATCTTGTTTCTACATAATGTTGTTCTTGTTTATACATAATGTTGATCTTGTTTGTACATAATGTTGATCTTGTTTGTACATAATGTTGTTCTTGTTTGTACATACTGTTGATCTTGTTTGTACATAATGTTGATCTTGTTTGTACATAATGTTGTTCTTGTTTGTACATAATGTTGTTCCTGATTGTACATAATGTTCATCTTGTTTCTACATAATGTTGTTCTTGTTTGTACATAATGTTGTTCCTGATTGTACATAATGTTGATCTTGTTTCTACATAATGTTGTTCTTGATTGTACATAATGTTGTTCTTGTTTATACATAATGTTGATCTTGTTTATACATAATGTTGTTCTTGTTTGTACATACTGTTGACCTTGTTTGTACATAATGTTGATCTTGTTTGTATATAATGTTGTTCTTGTTTGTACATAATGTTGTTCCTGATTGTACATAATGTTGATCTTGTTTCTACACAGTATTGGTTTATTAATACACATGAGAGAAACCAGTTTTCCTTCTCTCTCTCCAAACCATTTTAGTCAGTTCCCTATAAGCCCGGCATGGGCAGATGGTTCAGACACTCAACTTGTAATCCGAGGGTCGCGGGTTCGAATCCCCGCCTTTTCAGCCCTGGGAACGTTATAATATGACGTTCAATTTCACTATTCGTTGTTAAAAGAGTAGCCCAAGAGTTAGAAGTGGATGGAGATGACTAGCTGTCTTCCCTCTAGTTTTACACTGCTAAATTAGGAACGGCTAACACAGATTGTCCTCGTGTAGCTTTGCGCGAAATTCAAAACAAACCAATTCAGTATATTTATTCACTAAATTAATTTTGAAATCAGCAGGGTCGATAGGTTTACAGTAATTTTTATAAACTTCAAGTCAACAAATATATCGTACATTTGAAAGGACTATGAAGTTTTATAAGCTTGAAGTAAACTGATATATAGTACATTTGAAAGGTCTAAGTAGTTTTTATAAACTTGAAGTAAACTGATATACCGTACCTTTGAAAGAACTAAGTAGTTTTTATAAACTTGAAGTAAACTGATATGTCGTACATTTCAAAGGTCTAAGTAGTTTTTATAAACTTGAAATAAACTGATATATCGTACGTTTGAAAGGTCTAAGTAGTTTTATAAACTTGAAGTAAACTAATTTTTCGTACATTTAAAAGGACTAAATACTTTTTATAAACTTGAAGTAAATTGATATATCGTGCATTTGAAAGGACTATGAAGTTTTATAAACTTGAAGTAAACTTATATATCGTGCATTTGAAAGGTCTAAGTAGTTTTTATAAACTTGAAATAAACTGATATATCGTACATTTGAAAGGTCTAAGTAGTTTTTATAAACTTGAAGTAAACTGATATATCGTAAATTTGAAAGGTCTAAATAGTTTTTATAAAATTGAAGTAAACTAATATATCGTACATTTGAAAGGAATAAGTAGTTTTTATAAACTTGAAGTAAACTAATATATCGTACATTTGAAATGATTAAGTAGTTTTTATAAACTTGAAGTAAACTAATATATCGTAAATTTGATAGGTCTAAGTAGTTTTTATAAACTTGAAGTAAACTGATATATCGTAAATTTGAAAGGTCTAAGCAGTTTTTATAAACTTGAAGTAAACTGATATATCGTACATTTGAAAGGTCTAAGTAGTTTGTATAAATTTGAAGTGAAGTGATATGTCGTACGATTGAAAGGTCGAAATGGTTTTTATAAAATTGAAGTAAACTAATATATCGTACATTTGAAAGGAATAAGTAGTTTTATAAACTTGAAGTAAACTAATATATCGTACATTTGAAATGACTAAGTTGTTTTTATAAACGTGAAGTAAACTGATATATCGTACATTTGAAAGGCCTAAATAGTTTTTATAAACTTGAAGTAAACTAATATATCGTACGTTTGAAAGGTCTAAGTAGTTTTTATAATCTTGAAGTAAACTAATATATCGTACGTTTGAAAGGACAAAGTAGTTTTTATAAACTTGAAGTAAACTGATATATCGTACATTCGAAAGGTATGAGTAGTTTTTATACACTTGAAGTAAACTGATATATCGTACATTTGAAGGGTCTAAGTAGTTTTTATATACTTCAAGTAAACTAATATATCGTACGTTTGAAAGGTCTAAGTAGTTTTATAAACTTTAAGTAAACTATTATATTGTACATTTCAAATGTCTAAATCGTTTTTAAAAACTTAAAGTAAACTAATATATCGCACATTTCAAAGGACTAAGCAGTTTTTATAAACTTGAAGTATACTGATATATCGTACATTTGAAAGGTATAAGTAGTTTTTACAAACTAGAAGTAAACTGATATGTCGTACATTTGAAAGGTCTAAGTAGTTTTTACAAACTAGAAGTAAACTGATATGTCGTACATTTGAAAGGCCTAAGTAGTTTTTATAAACTAGAAGTAAACTGATATGTCGTACATTTGAAAGGACTATTGAAATGCGCGTAGTGTGTATGTTTAATTAGCGGAATTTCACGACTAGTCCGACAGCCAAACCCTTCTAAGAGAGTGTGGCCTTGAGTATAAAAGAAGGTCATCTGGTGGGAACAAACGTGTGAGACTCCCTTGTCCACTCTGATCTTAGGAAAATATTATGAAGAACTTTGCTTAAAGGGATGATTTAATTTTGATAACCTTGTAGGGGGGGATTCAGTGCTCCAAACTAATCGTAAATCGTTTTATTTAAATATCAAAGTCTGTGTGTCAGAAAACATTGTTTGAGAGAAAAAACATTACTACTTTGTTCTAAATTACAGAAACAAGGAATTTTAGGGTCAGAGGTTCGAGACGTGTTGTTACTAAATATGCTTTGTATTTTTTAGCTGTGTGTGTGATACAGTGACACTGAATTCCGCTGTTCGGTTGAGAGTAGTTACGGCGTGTGGACTGGTTACCGTCTCTTTCGTCCGTATTTTAAAATTAGGGACGGATGTTTCGTCAGAAGAGTTAAAAAATCAGAAACGAGTGCTGCACTCCAGATATATCTGGAGTGAAGCAGTCGTTTTAGTTATTTATTTATTTTAACTGACGTTCCACTTTTGTGTCTTTCTCAGGGTAAATATACACAACCAGAAGGAATAACTGAAGCCGCAAAGGCAAAACTTTGGTTATTATAAAGAAAAAACAAGACATTACATGTATGTGGTGTAAAGAATTGGTTTGTTTTATTTCTTGTTTGAATTTCGCACAAAGCTACTCGAGGGCTATCTGTGTTAGCCGTCCCTAATTTAGTAGTGTAAGACTAGAGGGAAGGCAGCTAGTCATCACCACCCACAGCCAACTCTTGGGCTACTTTTTTACCAACGAATAGTGGGATTGACCGAAAGATTATAACGCCCCCACGGCTGAAAGGGCGAGCATATTTTGGTGCGATGGGGATTCGAATCCGCGACCTTCAGAAGATGAGTCGAACGCCTTAACCCACCTGGCCATGCCGGACCCAAAATGTGGTTTAATAATATAAACCAATTCTTTTTCTCGCGGTCTAGTGGTTAGCGTGCTAGACTTTAATAACAATATCTATGGCTCCCGTTCCGTTTTCACAAAATCTTTGCACTGCACTTTTGGGCTGTTGGTGAGTTATAATAAAAAGCTGCTTTTTCACTGGATAACATTTTTTACATTTTACCATGTTTTTGTAAAACTAATAATAATCGTACAATAAAAATTCGGGTATTGTAAAGGTGAATATGACATATGTATGCTTGTAGGGTATATTTAACAAGATCTAAATGATAAAAATAAGAGGTAACTTCCCAACAACACTTCGACATTCAAAGCATGAATTGGAATTAATGTGGTAGTTGTTCTTGTGACGAAGTTTGTAAATGTATAAGTTCTTATTGCTGAAGACTTCAGACTTAATCGTATGATTAATTTGTCTGCATTTGAACTTCGAACAGCTAGCTAGTCCTCACGAATAGTGGGATTCATCACATTATAAGGTTCTCACAGCTGAAAAATCGAACATGTCTGATAGGATGGAGATTCAAACCCGGGACCCTCACTTTACGAGGTGGATGATGTTAGCTAATTACCTTCCTTTTGGACTACTACCTCCACATCAGTAGCTGTTAACGCAGATAGCTCTTGAATGGTATTAAAAAAGTTTTAATTCAATGAACTATTAGTTGATCAGTTTAAATAAAGATTACAACTATTTATTACAAAACGTTGTTTGTTTGTATATTTTAATATTTTAGCTTTTTTATAATTTTACTCAAATATCCAGAGCAAAAGTTTGGTTGCCTTAAGTTACGTGTTATTTTAATAGTTATATAAAGATGTGTTTTGACATTAACAGTTATGATTTTAGAAAGAAAGAGAGAAAGTATCCAAGTAAAAGATACAATCCAAGTGTGACTGATAGTATCATGTATCAAAAGTTAAAAAACTAATACTGATTCATGGTCATGAAAACGAAAGGTCTCGTCGACGTCGGCTTGTAGCCAGAAAAGAAAATCAATATTTGATATTTTATAACCATATATAACTCTGATGTGACAGCTAAGCTAAACGGGCTAATTCAAATACCTTCAGAGTTCCAATACAACCATCTCTTACTCTGATGTGACAGCTAAGCTAAACGGGCTAATTCAAAGACCTTCAGAGTTCCAATACAACCATATCTAACTTTGATATGACAGCTAAGCTAAACGGCCTAATTAAAAAAAAACTTTAGGGTTCCAATATTACCATCTCTGACTGGATGTCATCTGGCGGCTAGCATACCAGGCTCATTATTGGACGCTCAGAGTTTCAGCTGTTTCAGTGTTATAAGAGTGACAGTCAATCCTGCTCTATTCGATTAAGATGGAGGCGTTTAGTGCTGCTAACTTGATAATGATAATGATCAGGCCGTTTTGTTCACTTGACATATGTGACACTCACTTTGAAAACACAGAATACTAATTCGAACCCTGGACCTTTCAATCCCTAGACTGGCAACTTATCCATCAGCGTACGTTTGTACCCTGGGTTTTAATTGCTGCGTATTTCGTGGTAAATGTGTATTATACTCTAATAACAATAGAAAGTTGTACGTAAAATATTAGAACAGTATATTTACATCCAGACAAATGTGACATTTATGTGATGTGATTGTGAAACTTTAATGTGCTACACGTTGACTTTACAAGTAAATATATATGCTGCCTTCTTTTAATATCCATTTCATGAAATTTTACTCAACGTAAACAAAAGAAGTGCATATGTATTTGGTTTGTGCATTTTAAAAAAATTGGTTTGGAGACAAAATGTTTGGGTTTGTTATAAGATATTTTTTGTGAGGGCGGGAAAGAACGTGTTTGATATACTTGGTTTTATATTACCATCAGCGCTAATACCATTGTTTAAGGTAATATGAAGTTATAATTAAGACAAAGCAGCGTACTCACCGTAAGCGCCATATTGTTAGAATATGGTGTGTGACTTACTGGTTATCGTGGCCAGACTGGAAATGGATTGGTATGGTTCGTTTTGAATTTTGCGCAAAGCTACACGAAGGCTACCTACACTAGCCGTCCTTAATTTAGCAGTGAAAGACTAGAAAGAAGACAGCCAGTCATCTCCACCCACCGCCAAATCTTGGATTACTGTTTTACCAATCAATAGTGGGATTGAGCGACACATTATAATGCCTCCACGGTTGAAAGGGCGATCATGTTTGGTGTTACAGGAATTCGAACCCGCGAACCTCAGATTGCTTGTTGAACACCCCATAACCACCTGACTATCCTGGGCTTCTGGAAATGGAGGATTCGTGGTTATCGTCCCTTTACTTCAAAAAATCGTGCTCTACGTTTTGGGGCAGAGGATGATGCACTGTGTAAGCAAAGGTCAAAGGTTCAGTCAGACAGAAGTACTACTGCCTTGGCCCAAGTCTATTCAGTTCACAATTAGGGAGGAACTCGTAAAACAACATAATTTCAAGCCCCTAGTCTATTCAGTTCACAATTAGGGAAGAACTCTTAAAACAATATAATTTCAATTTATATGCAAAAACGGCTCGTTTGGGCTGAGAAAACACTTTACATAGAAGAGCGAACAACGTTTCGACCTTCTTCGGTCATCGTCAGGTTCACAAAGAAAGAGGTAACTGACCGGAAGCTGACCACATGTTTGAAAGGGTTGTGTAACTGTGTGTCGAAATGTAGAGGGCGGTATTAGATGTTTGAATATATAATTTTATTTATTATATTAATATAGGTATAAAGGCGTTCCTTTATATTGGTTTATTTTGGGTTTAAGTTGTTGTATAAGTAAGGCTTCTTTAATTTTGCGTTTGTTTATGTTTGTTTCTTTATTTAGTATTTGAGTGTTTTCTATGGTTATGTTGTGTTTATTTGACTTGCAGTGTTCGAAAACGTGTGAAGGTGACTTTTATGTTCTTTGAATCTGGTTTCCATTTTCTACTTGTTTCTCAATATAGAAGTCGTGGCAGTTATCACATTGTATTTTATAAATAATGTTGGTGTGGTGTTTGTCAGTGTAGTTTTTACATAGTATAGACCTCAGTTTTGTGCTTGGTTTTTGAATAAATTTGGTATTAACTGGAATGTCATATTTTGTCACTAATTTTTGCCAAATGTTGGTTATTTGTTTGCTGATGTCGGGAATATATGGTATACAGCAGTATATGGTTTCGTGGTTTTTTGATTCGTGAGCTGTATTTACTTTAGTTGGTTGATTTTGCTTTCTGTGTAGGTGTGTGCGTATAATGTTTCTACGGTTTGTGGAGGAAACTTATTGATGTTGGTGAAGTATTGTTTTATTTTGTCTAATTCATCGTTAATTTTATCTGGTGAGCATAGTTTTATGGCTATGTTTATTTGGTTTCTTAGTATGTTGAGTTTTTGTTTTGTTTCATGTGCTGAGTCCCAAGAAATGTATAGTCCAGTATGGGTGATTTTTCGGTGGATTTCTGTTTGAAATTGTGTATCAGTTCTTGTAATTTTGAGGCTAAGAAATGATATTTGATTGCTTTCTTCCTGTTCACATGTGAAGTTGATGTTGGGATGTATAGAGTTAATGTGATTGAAAAAATTAAGTATGTGTTCTGTAGTTTGAATCCCGCAACCGTGTCATCTACATATCTATACCAGTATAGTGGTGGACGTAATGCTGTGTTAATTGCTTGTGTTTCAACTTGTGTCATAAAAATATTGGCTAGAACTGGTGATACTGGGTTGCCCATGCTTAGGCCGTTTGTTTGTATATAGTTTTGGTTGTTGAACATGAAGTTTGTCTTTATCGTGGTGAATTCTATGAGGGTTGCTAACTGGTTACTGGGAATTTCTATAGTTGGGTTAGGGTCTCGGATATAGAGTTCTAAGGCTATCTTGCAGGCTTCAGTGGTTGGAACTTCTGTAAAGAGGGATATAACATCGAAACTGGCCATTAAGGCTTTATGATTAAGTTGATTTAGATTAGACTTGAAATTAAAAGAGTCTTTGATAAATGAGCTGGCTGATGTTACATATTTGGAGAATGCCCATGCTATGTATTTACCAAGGTTGTAATTAAACGATTCATATGTGGACATTATTGGTCGTAATGGACAATCTGGTTTATGAGGTTTGGGGATGCCGTATATTTGCGGTGTGCGTGAGTCGGTTTTACGTAGGTAGGAATAAAGTGTTTGTGAAATTGTGTTGGCTTTTTTCATTTGTAGTAGTAATTTGTTCAGTTGCGTCTCGTGTGTCTTTGTTGGATTTGTGTGTATTGGTTTAAATTTGTTCGTGTCTGATAGGATGTTATTCATTTTTTGGATGTATTCATTCGTGTTCATTATGACTATAGCGTTACCTTTATCTGCTTTTAGAATTTTTATGTTTTTGTCTTGTTTTAGGTTTTTTATGCAATTAATGTCTCTTTTTGTAAGGTTGTTTTTCAGTTTTCTGTTTTGTGAAATTATGTTGATGGTTCTGTGAGAAAATTCTTTGAAAAAATCGTTTAAGATGTTGTTTTTAGGTGTTTCTGGAAAATATAAATTTGTAATTTTACCTGGGAAGGTTGGCTGTTGGATGTCAATAAAATTATCTAAGTTGTCTTCTTTCTGTTGGTTGTTTCCTTGTTTTTGTTCTCTGTAGAAAGTATCACAAGTCTCCTGGCTAGGTCTTCTAAACATGTTTTGATTTCTATGGTTGGAATGTACCTAGGTGCTATAGCGAAGTTGAGTCCTTTGTTAAGTAGATGTATCTCGTCTGTGTTTAATTGACGGTCGGATCTGTTAATTATGAGGTTAGTCAACGGTTTGTCGTTTTGGTGTCTTTTCTGTTGTTTGCATCTTAGTTTTCTAGTTTTTTTTTGTTGTGGGAGATCTTTTTTGTCTCTGTCGTTTTAGTATTGATTTGGTTTATGTTTCGTTGTATAAGTCCGTAAATCTCTGGTTTAATGCAGCATGCCAGTTCATGGTCTAGATTCATTTTTTGTTTTTGTAAGTCATGTAGTTCTTTGTATTTTGTGTTCAACATGGCTTTCAGTAGTTTTTTCTGTAAATTTTGGATAATGTTTGTGTATGTATTAAAATTTTTTGAAAGTTTTACCTTTACAAAATTAGGGGTTAGTTGTTCTTTTCTACATTGTTGAATAAAATAAATGTCATTTCTTCTATTAATAATTCGTTGGTTTAAATTCCTTAGTTTCTTAACGATCGTGTGAGCGTGTACTGTTAATAGTGGTGTACCGTATGCTAGTTCAGACATAATGGTAACAGGTAACAGGTAAGTACAAATACACTGAGAAAAACACAAAACTTACACTTCTCGTACAGTCGCCGTGATGAAATAATAATCAGTGATGACGAGAAACCCACTTGTTGAGAAATTTATATGCAAAACGGCTCGTTTGGGCTGAAAACACTTTACATAGAAGAGCGAACAACGTTTCGACCTTCTTCGGTCATCGTCAGGTTCACAAAGAAAGAGGTAACTGACCGGAAGCTGACCACATGTTTGAAAGGGGTTGTGTAACTGTGTGTCGAAATGTAGAGGGCGGTATTAGATGTTTGAATATATAATTTTATTTATTATATTAATATAGGTATAAAGGCGTTCCTTTATATTGGTTTATTTTGGGTTTAAGTTGTTGTATAAGTAAGGCTTCTTTAATTTTGCGTTTGTTTATGTTTGTTTCTTTATTTAGTATTTGAGTGTTTCTATGGTTATGTTGTGTTTATTTGACTTGCAGTGTTCGAAAACGTGTGAAGGTGACTTTTTATGTTCTTTGAATCTGGTTTCCATTTTCTACTTGTTTCTCAATATAGAAGTCGTGGCAGTTATCACATTGTATTTTATAAATAATGTTGGTGTGGTGTTTGTCAGTGTAGTTTTTACATAGTATAGTCCTCAGTTTTGTGCCGGGTTTTTGAATAAATTTGGTATTAATTGGAATGTCATATTTTGTTACTAATTTTTGCCAAATGTTGGTTATTTGTTTGCTGATGTCGGAATATATGGTATACAGCAGTATATGGTTTCGTGGTTTTGATTCGTGAGCTGTATTTACTTTAGTTGGTTGATTTTGCTTTCTGTCTAGGTGTGTGCGTATAATGTTTTCTACGGTTTGTGGAGGAAACTTATTGATGTTGGTGAAGTATTGTTTTATTTTGTCTAATTCATCGTTAATTTTATCTGGTGAGCATAGTTTTATGGCTATGTTTATTTGGTTTCTTAGTATGTTGAGTTTTTGTTTTGTTTCATGTGCTGAGTCCCAAGGAAGTATAGTCCAGTATGGGTGATTTTTCGGTGGATTTCTGTTTGAAATTGTGTATCAGTTCTTGTAATTTTGAGGTTAAGAAATGATATTTGATTGTTTTCTTCCTGTTCACATGTGAAGTTGATGTTGGGATGTATAGAGTTAATGTGATTGAAAAAATTAAGTATGTGTTCTGTAGATTTGAATCCCGCAACCGTGTCATCTACATATCTATACCAGTATAGTGGTGAATGTAATGCTGTGTTAATTGCTTGTGTTTCAACTTGTGTCATAAAAATATTGGCTAGAACTGGTGATACTGGGTTGCCCATGCTTAGGCCGTGTGTTTGTATATAGTTTTGGTTGTTGAACATGAAGTTTGTCTTTATCGTGGTGAATTCTATGAGGGTTGCTAACTGGTTACTTGGTTACCACACCAACATTATTTATAAAATACAATGTGATAACTGCCACGACTTCTATATTGGAGAAACAAGTAGAAAAATGGAAACCAGATTCAAAGAACATAAAAAGTCACCTTCACACGTTTTCGAACACTGCAAGTCAAATAAACACAACATAACCATAGAAAACACTCAAATACTAAATAAAGAAACAAACATAAACAAACGTAAAATTAAAGAAGCCTTACTTATACAACAACTTAAACCCAAAATAAACCAATATAAAGGAACGCCTTTATACCTATATTAATATAATAAATAAAATTATATATTCAAACATCTAATACCGCCCTCTACATTTCGACACACAGTTACACAACCCCTTTCAAACATGTGGTCAGCTTCCGGTCAGTTACCTCTTTCTTTGTTAACCTGACGATGACCGAAGAAGGTCGAAACGTTGGTCGCTCTTCTATGTAAAGTGTTTTCTCAGCCCAAACGAGCCGTTTTTGCATATAAATTTCTCAACAAGTGGGTTTCTCGTCATCACTGAATATAATTTCAAGCCAGGTTTTCCTTGTAAAAAACTTGACTGATGACGTCATCACGTTAAATGTAAGCTGTTTAAAAGTGGGCGTTCGAAAAATATAATAGAAGTGAATATTTTAATGCGACAAGAAATAACCAACAAGAAACTGTTTTGTCCGACATAAAATTTTCTTACTATTTATCTGAATACAAGATTATCAACCCGTGATAAACGTTAAACACAAAGCTACACAGTGACTGTCTTTGCTTTGCCCATCAAAAGTGTCGAATTTCTGTTTTTAACAGTAAATTTCCGTAGACATACTGCTGTGCCACTGTAGGGAAGGAACAGTACTTATTTGTCGTTAAGGGCAAATCTTCACAGAAGGCTTCTGTGCTCTGCCCACAACAGGTATCGAAACCCAAATTCTAGCAGTAAGTCCGCAGAAATACCACAGTGTCACTGGGAGTTGAGGTGCGTGATAACAGTTGTTGTTGAGTACAAAACTACAAAGTGGGTTATTTGTGCTCTGACCATCACGAGTATCAAAACCTGGTTTCTAGCAATATAGGCCCGCAGACATACCACTGTGGTAATAGTAAAAGTCTTCTATGAGAGAAGTACAGTTACGATCAGCAAACAGGAAATGTGTTGAGAAGTCTTTCGTTACGTTTGTAGGTCTGTAAAGAACTTCTCCATTAAATCTGAGAACAATGGTCCATTTTCATCGGGATTAGTCTATGTGACCTTCCGATCATTTAATATTGACCCCCAAACAAGAATGAGATCTCATAATTTTCAAGTTGGAAGTGGAAACTTAAAGGTAAGATTCTCGCGTGTTGATCATGCAGATGATACGACCCAAGTTCAATACCATTATCGCAGAATCTTTGTTGTTGTAATAATTTACATTTGACCGCGTAGCAGCGTAATCAGAGTATGAATTTTTAGGCTTATTAAGATAAAGTCGGCGTCTACGTTACCAGATTAATAACATTTGACTTAGTTTGTTTCTTGTTGTTCAGTAAATGTTACCCGCTGACCAGAGTCTGAACAATGACCACCCTCAAAAGACTTCCTGTGTGAAAATGTGTTTGTTGTTCATATTTATTAATAAATAGAAGTGATAAACAATTGTTGACGGTGGAATTGTCACTAATTATGCCCAACATTCTGTGAAATGTTTTTTTTTTAAGTTGTCTTTGCTTTAGTTACGAATTTCACAATTTTATACTTTCCCTCTAATTAGGTAAGAATTACACGCTCAGAGATATTATTGCATAATTTAACGTTGTTAGCTCATTAACTTTAATTTCTCTTACCCCTTCATTAGGACATAAAACATCAGTTTTCTGTAAAAGGGGACTTCAAACTGAAATTCTAAGAATCCATGAGTGAAAGCACTACCTCTGCTTATGCTACGAACATACTCCGACTGTATAATAACGTCCCCTGTTTTCGTTTTATAATAACACTATGTAACACAATTTTTACTTTTTCTTCTTCCTGGGCAGAAAGTGTTATTTTTCAACTTTTCAATAACACTATGTAACACAATTTTTACTTTTTCTTATTCCTGGACAGAAGAAAGTATTATTTTTCAACTATCCACTAACACTATGTAACACAATTTTTACTTTTTCTTCTTCCTGGGCAGAAAGTGTTATTTTTCAACTATCCAATAACACTGTGTAACACAATTTTTACTTTTTCTTATTCCTGGACAGAAGAAAGTGTTATTTTTCAACTATCCAATAACACCATGTAACACAATTTTTACTTTTTCTTCTTCCTGGGCAGAATGTCTTATTTTTCAACTATCCAATAACACTATGTAACACAATTTTTACTTTTTCTTATTCCTGGACAGAAGAAAGTGTTATTTTTCAACTATCCAATAACACTATGTAACACAATTTTTACTTTTTCTTCTTCCTGGGCAGAATGTGTTATTTTTCAACTATCCAATAACACTATGTAACACAATTTTTACTTTTTCTTCTTCCTGGACAGAAGAAAGTGTTATTTTCAACTATCAATAACACTATATAACACAATTTTACTTTTTCTTCTTCCTGGACAGAAGAAAGTGTTATTTTTCAACTATCCAATAACACTATGTAACACAATTTTTACTTTTTCTTATTCCTGGACAGAAGAAAGTGTTATTTTTCAACTATCCACTAACACCATGTAACACAATTTTTACTTTTTCTTCTTCCTGGGCAGAATGTGTTATTTTTCAACTATCCAATAACACTATATAACACAATTTTTACTTTTTCTTCTTCCTGGGTAGAAAGTGTTATTTTTCAACTATCCAATAACACTATATAACACAATTTTTACTTTTTCTTCTTCCTGGGTAGAAAGTGTTATTTTTCAACTATCCAGTAACACTATGTAACACAATTTTTACTTTTTCTTATTCCTGGACAGAAGAAAGTGTTATTTTTCAACTATCCAATAACACTATGTAAAACAATTTTTACCTTTTCTTATTCCTGCACAGTAAGTGTTATTTTTCAACTATCCAATAACACTGTATAACACAATTTTTACTTCTCCTTCTTCCTGGGTAGAAAGTGTTATTTTCAACTATCCAATAACACTATGTAACACAATTTTTACTTTTTCTTATTCCTGGACAGAAGAAAGTGTTATTTTTCAACTATCCAATAACACTATGTAACACAATTTTACTTTTCTTCTTCCTGGGCAGAATGTGTTATTTTTCAACTATCCAATGACACTATGTAACACAATTTTTACTTTTTCTTCTTCCTGGACAGAAGAAAGTGTTATTTTTCAACTATCCAATAACACTATATAACACAATTTTTACTTTTTCTTCTTCCTGGACAGAAGAAAGTGTTATTTTTCAACTATCCAATAACACTATGTAACACAATTTTTACTTTTTCTTATTCCTGGACAGAAGAAAGTGTTATTTTTCAACTATCCACTAACACCATGTAACACAATTTTTACTTTTTCTTCTTCCTGGGCAGAATGTGTTATTTTTCAACTATCCAATAACACTATATAACACAATTTTTACTTTTTCTTCTTCCTGGGTAGAAAGTGTTATTTTTCAACTATCCAGTAACACTATGTAACACAATTTTTACTTTTTCTTATTCCTGGGCAGAATGTGTTATTTTTCAACTATCCAATAACACTATGTAACATAAATTTTACTTTTTCTTGTTGTTGGACAGAAAGTGTTATTTCCCAATTGCTTATGCCTAAAGTAAATGAAAAAGACCTATTTTTCTCTTTAAACTTTGCTTTTGTGACCTGGGAGCGTATAACGAAAACATGATGAGAGAATATATTTGGGGGCTGATCAGTGAAAGTGATTTACATAACAGTCGCAAATCTCGAAAAACTAGTCACTTCTAAACAATTTTGTATAACTTTAGTATAAATACATGTAAATCTTGATTCATATGTTGTTTTAGTCAGACCTTACGTAAATGAAAATGTGCAAATTTACCTGTTTTTACATAGAAAATAGGTTAATTTCTAAATTTCATTATCCAGGTCACAAAAGCAAAGTTTGAAGGGAATAATGACCATTTTCTGTACTTTTACATCACAAGCAATTAAGAAATAACATATACTATCCAGGAACAAAGTTTGTGTTACATAGTGTTATCAATAAACAAACGATTATTTACCCACCAAGTTATCTTCATTTTCTCTGTCTTTCTTTAGTTTGAAGAAATCACGAATATCTCTCTTACTCCGTAACTCTAAAGAGTCAGTAAAGTGAAAATTATACGAGAGTCACCCTCCTTCTCACAACCCCGACCCCTACACTTCATTCATCGTGTGTGTTTCTACGTACGTAAGGTTCTTATGGAGACATTATAATGAACGTTGTTGATCTACTAGGTTTGTTTTACTTAAGTATTACCACTTTCCGACATCGTGTGTGTTTCTACGTACGTAAGGTTCTTATGGAGACATTATAATGAACGTTGTTGATTTACTAGGTTTGTTTTACTTAAGTATTACCACTTTCCCACATCGTGTGTGTTTCTACGTAAGTAAGGTTCTTATGGAGACATTATAATGAACGTTGTTGATCTACTAGGTTTGTTTTACTTAAGTATTACCCCTTTCCCACATCGTGTGTGTTTCTACGTACGTAAGGTTCTTATGGAGACATTATAATGAACGTTGTTGATCTACTAGGTTTGTTTTACTTAAGTATTACCACTTTCCCACATCGTGTGTGTTTCTACGTAAGTACGGTTCTTATGGAGACATTATAATGAACGTTGTTGATCTACTAGGTTTGTTTTACTTAAGTATTACCACTTTCCCACATCGTGTGTGTTTCTACGTAAGTAAGGTTCTTATGGAGACATTATAATGAACGTTGTTGATATACTAGGTTTGTTTTACTTAAGTATTACCACTTTCCCACATCGTTTGTGTTTCTACGTAAGTAAGGTTCTTATGGAGACATTATAATGAACGTTGTTGATATACTAGGTTTGTTTTACTTAAGTATTACCACTTTCCCACATCGTGTGTGTTTCTACGTAAGTACGGTTCTTATGGAGACATTATAATGAACGTTGTTGATCTACTAGGTTTGTTTTACTTAAGTATTACCACTTTCCCACATCGTGTGTGTTTCTACGTAAGTACGGTTCTTATGGAGACATTATAATGAACGTTGTTGATCTACTAGGTTTGTTTTACTTAAGTATTACCACTTTCCCACATCGTGTGTGTTTCTACGTAAGTACGGTTCTTATGGAGACATTATAATGAACGTTGTTGATCTACTAGGTTTGTTTTACTTAAGTATTACCACTTTCCCACATCGTGTGTGTTTCTACGTAAGTACGGTTCTTATGGAGACATTATAATGAACGTTGTTGATCTACTAGGTTTGTTTTACTTAAGTATTACCCCTTTCCCACATCGTGTATGTTTCTACGTACGTAAGGTTCTTATGGAGACATTATAATGAACGTTGTTGATCTACTAGGTTTGTTTTACTTAAGTATTACCACTTTCCCACATCGTGTGTGTTTCTACGTAAGTACGGTTCTTATGGAGACATTATAATGAACGTTGTTGATCTACTAGGTTTGTTTTACTTAAGTATTACCACTTTCCCACATCGTGTGTGTTTCTACGTAAGTACGGTTCTTATGGAGACATTATAATGAACGTTGTTGATCTACTAGGTTTGTTTTACTTAAGTATTACCACTTTCCCACGTCGTGTATGTTTCTACGTAAGTAAGGTTCTTATGGAGACATTATAATGAACGTTGTTGATCTACTAGGTTTGTTTTACTTAAGTATTACCCCTTTCCCACATCGTGTGTGTTTCTACGTACGTAAGGTTCTTATGGAGACATTATAATGAACGTTGTTGATCTACTAGGTTTGTTTTACTTAAGTATTACCACTTTCCCACGTCGTGTATGTTTCTACGTAAGTAAGGTTCTTATGGAGACATTATAATGAACGTTGTTGATCTACTAGGTTTGTTTTACTTAAGTATTACCACTTTCCCACGTCGTGTATGTTTCTACGTA
The DNA here is from genome assembly GCF_004210375.1 of Tachypleus tridentatus. Classification (NCBI taxonomy): domain Eukaryota; kingdom Metazoa; phylum Arthropoda; class Merostomata; order Xiphosura; family Limulidae; genus Tachypleus; species Tachypleus tridentatus. The sequence goes on along the minus strand of NC_134826.1, from coordinate 3,971,785 downwards.
AGTACGGTTCTTATGGAGACATTATAATGAACGTTGTTGATCTACTAGGTTTGTTTTACTTAAGTATTACCACTTTCCCACATCGTGTGTGTTTCTACGTAAGTACGGTTCTTATGGAGACATTATAATGAACGTTGTTGATCTACTAGGTTTGTTTTACTTAAGTATTACCACTTTCCCACATCGTGTGTGTTTCTACGTAAGTACGGTTCTTATGGAGACATTATAATGAACGTTGTTGATATACTAGGTTTGTTTTACTTAAGTATTACCACTTTCCCACATCGTTTGTGTTTCTACGTAAGTACGGTTCTTATGGAGACATTATAATGAACGTTGTTGATATACTAGGTTTGTTTTACTTAAGTATTACCACTTTCCCACATCGTGTGTGTTTCTACGTAAGTACGGTTCTTATGGAGACATTATAATGAACGTTGTTGATCTACTAGGTTTGTTTTACTTAAGTATTACCACTTTCCCACATCGTGTGTGTTTCTACGTAAGTACGGTTCTTATGGAGACATTATAATGAACGTTGTTGATATACTAGGTTTGTTTTACTTAAGTATTACCACTTTCCCACATCGTTTGTGTTTCTACGTAAGTACGGTTCTTATGGAGACATTATAATGAACGTTGTTGATATACTAGGTTTGTTTTACTTAAGTATTACCACTTTCCCACATCGTGTGTGTTTCTACGTAAGTACGGTTCTAATGGAGACATTATAATGAACGTTGTTGATCTACTAGGTTTGTTTTACTTAAGTATTACCACTTTCCCACATCGTGTGTGTTTCTACGTAAGTACGGTTCTTATGGAGACATTATAATGAACGTTGTTGATCTACTAGGTTTGTTTTACTTAAGTATTACCACTTTCCCACATCGTTTGTGTTTCTACGTAAGTAAGGTTCTTATGGAGACATTATAATGAACGTTGTTGATATACTAGGTTTGTTTTACTTAAGTATTACCACTTTCCCACATCGTGTGTGTTTCTACGTAAGTACGGTTCTTATGGAGACATTATAATGAACGTTGTTGATCTACTAGGTTTGTTTTACCACTTTTCCATATTTTTCACATTTCTTTTCTTTTATTCAGACTTTTTTTACTTATTTCAAATTTTCGCTGAAAAGCTACACAACTTATAACTACGCATTAAATCCTTTTAATTTTGAACTGTTAGACCACAAGGTAGGTCTAACAACACCCACCGCCAACAGTTTGGCTACTCTTGTCTGCCCAAACATTATTAATTGGCATCCACGGCCTTAAAGATAAGAACGTGTGTTTTCTTATAGCAAAGCCACATCGGGGTGTCTGCTAAGTCCACCGATAGAGTTAAGAACATCTTTTTGTTTTTTGCAGCCATGGGTCGCTAACAAAGAATCCGAAGATTCACAGTCCGAGCAGTTTAAGTTATTCAGAGATTAATTGTGTATCAAGACGAGGGCGCATGCTTGTTGCAAAAGTAACTTCAAAGGTCAGAGCCCACGTGACTGCTCGTTGTCTAGAGGTCGGATTCTGAACCGTGAATCCGGATATTGACGGTTAACGCATCGTTGCTCCAAAACTTCTAAGGCTCAAAATAGAGACGTTCGGATTCTGGTATTCGATCAGTTGGTCTGCATTTCAAACTAGAGAAATATCTTTTTAACGCCATCAAACATTTCGAAATGTCATTATTCTCTCTGTGTTAGTAGATCCGCATTTATATTACAGTTTGAAATATGCGTCTCGCTTTAAAATGTTTCAGCAACACATATTTTGACAAGAGTTTGGTTTGCTGTGAGTTTCGCGCAAAGTTACACGAGAACTATTTGCGTTAGCCGTCCTTAATTGAGCAGTGATACACTAGAGAAAAGGCAGCTAGTCATCATCATCCACCGCCATCTCTTGGGTTACTCTTTTTAATAACAAATAGTAAGATTGATAGATACGTTACAATGCCCTCACGGCTAAAAAGGAGAGAATGCTAGGGGATTCGAACCTGCGACCTATAGATTGTGAGTCGAGCGCCCCCTAACCACTAGGCCACAGTAAGAGCATAATTACCATACAGAAGAGATGTATCTCATTTATATCATCAGGAACGTGATAAACGGTAAATAGAAGCTGCAGATGTTCTGAGTTTTAATAGGAAGGATAACAATTGGATACTTGTATTAGCAGCTACAGATGTTCTGAGTTTTAACAGGAAGGATAACAATTGGATACTTGTATTAGCAGCTACAGATGTCCTGAGTTTTAATAGGAAGGATAACAATTGGATACTTGTATTAGAAGCTACAGATGCTCTGAGTTTTAATAGGAAGGATAACAATTGGATACTTGTATTAGAAGCTATAGATGCTCTGAGTTTTAATAGGAAGGATAACAATTGGATACTTGTATTAGAAGCTACAGATGTCCTGGGTTTTAATAGGAAGGATAACAATTGGATACTTGTATTAGAAGCTACAGATGTCCTGAGTTTTAATAGGAAGGATAACAATTGGATACTTGTATTAGAAGCTACAGATGTTCTGAGTTTTAACAGGAAGGATAACAATTAGATACTTGTATTAGAAGTTAAAGATGTCCTCAGTTTTAATAGGAAGGATAACAATTGGATACTTCTATCAGAAGCTACAGATGTCCCGAGTTTTAATAGGAGGGATAACAATTGGATACTTGTATTAGAAGCTACAGATGTCTTGAGTTTTAATAGGAAGGATAACAATTGGATACTTGTATTAGAAGCTACAGATTACCCGAGTTTTAATAGGAAGGATAACAATTGAATACTTGTATTAGAAGCTACAGATGTCCCGAGTTTTAATAGGAAGGATAACAATTGGATACTTGTATTAGAAGTTACAGATGTCCTGAGTTTTAATAGGAAGGATAACAATTGGATACATGTATTAGAAGCTACAGATGTCCTGAGTTTTAATAGGAAGGATAACAATTGGATACTTGTATTAGCAGCTACAGATGTCCTGAGTTTTAATAGGAAGAATAACAATTGGATACTTGTATTAGAAGCTACAGATGTCCTGAATTTTAATAGGAAGGATAACAATTGGATAATTGTATTAGAAGCTACAGATGTCCTGGGTTTTAATAGGAAGGATAACAATTTGATACTTGTATTAGAAGCTACGGATGTTCTGAGTTTTAATAGGAGGGATAACAATTGGATACTTGTATTAGAAGCTACAGATGTTCTGAGTTTTAATAGGAGGGATAACAATTGGATACTTGTATTATTACCAAGTTATAACCAGTGCTCTTCCCACTACTACTCAAATACCAAGTTTTAATTTCTATTGTTATGTCTTTCATTAAACTTAGCTTAGTTCGTTATATATGGCCCGGCATGGCCAAGCGTGTTAAGGCGTGCGTCTCGTAATCTGAGGGTCGCGGGTTCGCATCCCCGTCGCGCCAAATATGCTCGCTATTTCAGCTGTGGGGCGTTATAATGTGACGGTGAATCCCACTATTCGTTGGTAAAAAAGTAGCCCAAGAGTTGGTGGTGGGTGGTGATGACTAGCTGCCTTCCCTCTAGTCTTACACTACTAAATTAGGGACGGCTAGTACAGATAGTCTTCGAGTAGCTTTGTGCGAAATTCAAAAACAAACAAACAACTGTAGAATTTCTAAGCGTAAAAATTAGAAAATGTAAGTTATATATATTTTCTCATATAACTCTACGTGTATTTATTAGCCTATCGACGTCATAGTGCATTTCCTTATAAGGCAATGGGATCCTGACGTCACAGTATAGTCTCGTGGTTTCTCCTTAAGGCAGTGGTTGCTAGGAGTTACGCGAGAGTTTCAACAAACGGTGAAAAATTAGGAAGAGAAAGATAAAACTATTCAAAAAAACAACATTGCTTGTAGTGACAAGTGTGTCATTCAAATCAAGGGCTAGGATGTCGTCTGTGAATATGTTTGGAAAAATAGCCTTAAGGTGACGAATAATGAAACTTTAATTAATCAAAGCAAAACGAACAATGAAACTGTAATTAATCAAAGCAAAACGAATAATGAAACTGTAATTAATCAAAGCAAAAACTATAGAAATATATTCCCTGCAAGACTTCATGAACACGAATATTTTCATTTTAATACAACCCTACAAATTCTTTAAACCATTTTTCTATTCCTGTGTTTGTTTTTCTTTATACACAATGGGCTATTTATGCTCTGCCCACTGCAGATTCTTAGAATTATGAGCCGTCAGACTTCCCATTAAGCCACCTATTGGGAGGGGGTGTCTATTAACCAGTCATGTTTGGACTGCTAATTCAATTTCAACGCATATTTTATGAACTCTTGATGTAGTTCAAACTTTGCCCAACCCGTCTGAGACACTGATGACTTCCTACCAATTCACTGGGTTGCTGTAAATATTTGGACAAAGTCTGCTGGATCTTCATATTATGAATTACCAGTCTATTCCTGTGTACACGAGGTCTGTCGTTTACGACATCGTCAGGAAATGTTCCAAAGAGTTGAGGAATGCTCTTGGACAAAACGTGTTTAGGGAGTCTCTTTTTATTTATTTATTTTTTAATAAAGCATCTGGCTCTCTCGAGATCTAAATATTTTTATTTTTTTAAGAAAGCGCTAGTATTAGAAGAACTTAGTTAAGTTTAGGTAAAGTATTTGTGGGAAACTGCTGGAGTTATAATTTCTCTAAACTCTGTTTTGTAGTATTTCTAAGCGTAAAAATTAGAAAATGTAAGTTAGATACTTTCCCACCCAAGTAGCTCATCGGGAAAAATGAGGGCTCATACCTTAAAAAAACAAACAAATCGGTTTTTGTGACGTAAGGTGAGAAACGTGGCCGTTAGTTTAATACGTAAATTATGGTTCGGGTTGCCATGGTTTCGTTATTAAGGCATTCGACCAGTAATGTTAAGTAATAGTTAGAATCCCGGTCACCGAAGATGTTTGTCTTTTCGGCCCAGTGCGGTGTAGGGGTGAGTGGAGAGGGAGTTATAATGTAACTGTTAATTCCACTATTTGTTGGTATTGATTGATTAAAATTTAAAATTAGTTTAATATATCATTTGTTGGTTTATTGTAAGTTCTTTCTGTTTTTAACCTGATGCAACCCGTGGGCTAAACGCCCGGGGCGTGGACCAGGTCCTTAAGTCACAATTTTGAAATGTTGACCAGAGAGAAAGGATCTTAATAGCAGCAGTGCCAAGCTACTCTGAACCGACTAACACGGCTGATCGTCACAATTATGGCGCGACCAGTAACCTGTCGGATCTCACGATATGCAGAGCGACTTCCGAGTCACCTTTAAATAAAATCAATACAAGAATGTCTGACCTCATGTATTGAAATGATAAGAGTGGAGGGAAGACAGCTAGTTAATACAGAGTTCCTGTCAACTATAGGGCTACTTAACCGAATAATGGAAATTGGCGCATTAAAAAGCCGCAGAGCGAGCATATTTGACGATGGGTTTAGATCCCGTGACCTGCATAAAGAGAGACGGTTCAAACTGTCTGATAATCCTGTATCTCTTGAACCTTTCATCAACCCTAACTGAGAATGCCGATATAATATTAAATTAAAACAAAACATAGCAGTCACACAGCAGATATTTACCAACGAGTACATTCGACACGTTGCACTTAGTTGTTTTTTACATTATGTCCCTTGAGAGCTTGTAGAAAATATCTGTGTTTATAGCCATGACGAAAATTAGGACTATAATTTGGTGTGAATTTAGTGATTTGTTAAGCACAGAGCTACAGAATGGGCTATTCGTGCTCTGATCACTACAGGTGTGGAAACCCGATTTCTATCACTCTAAGTCTGTAGAGGGGATGTGTTTCGTGAAATGACACGAACTTGTTTGATCTAACCCAACCAAGTTTGTCTTTCTTTCTTTTAACATAATCTCATATTATTATTTTTGCTCTCGATTTCTAAGTTTTTATTATATATGTAGAAACTTGATTATTTAGAGTTTTTTTTTTTGCTCAAATATGCATAATGGATTATCTGCGCAGGCTCCACCACAAGTTTCGAACTCACTAATTTTAATGTCATGAGCCTTAAAGTTCACTGTTGAGCCAACAAGGAAGGGCGGTTATCTACTGGTCAGTTGTTTCTAAAATCACCGGTTTCTTAAGTATGCTTACAAATAACCAGACTTGTATTTCTGTACACAAAACCAGAAATTAACAGATCCCTGATAAACAAGGATTCTGTTCATAAAGGTAATTCACCAGTTTCGGATCTTTGTGTTAATCACGGATCTGTTTCTTGGACCGTTGTTGTTTTTACACAGGATTTTTGTTTTGTTTGTTTTAGAGGTAAAATAACATTAGGCTATCTGCTATGTCCCTTGTATGGTATAGAACCCCGGATTTAATACTTTAAATCCATAAACTTAATGCTGTTCCACTGGTTAGTTTCAATACATCTTTCCGTATTACCAATCCTATGGAACCTCCTTCTTGCTTGTAGTTTGTTTCAATACATCTTTCTGTATTACCAATCCTATGGAACCTCCTTCTTGCTTGTAGTTTGTTTCAATACATCTTTCTGTATTACCAATCCTATGGAACCTCCTTCTTGCTTGTAGTTTGTTTCAATACATCTTTCCGTATTACCAATCCTATGGAACCTCCTTCTTGCTTGTAGTTTGTTTCAATACATCTTTCCGTATTACCAATCCTATGGAACCTCCTTCTTGCTTGTAGTTTGTTTCAATACATCTTTCTGTATTACCAATCCTATGGAACCTCCTTCTTGCTTGTAGTTTGTTTCAATACATCTTTCCGTATTACCAATCCTATGGAACCTCCTTCTTGCTTGTAGTTTGTTTCAATACATCTGTCTTATCCGTATTACCAATCCTATGGAACCTCCTTCTTGCTTGTAGGTTGTTTCAATACATCTTTCCGTATTACCAATCCTATGGAACCTCCTTCTTGCTTGTAGTTTGTTTCAATACATCTTTCTGTATTACCAATCCTATGAAACCTCCTTCTTGCTTGTAGTTTGTTTCAATACATCTTTCTGTATTACCAATCCTATGGACCTCCTTCTTGCTTGTAGTTTGTTTCAATACATCTTTCTTATCCGTATTACCAATCCTATGGAACCTCCTTCTTGCTTGTAGTTTGTTTCAATACATCTTTCCGTATTACCAATCCTATGGAACCTCCTTCTTGCTTGTAGTTTGTTTCAATACATCTTTCTGTATTACCAATCCTATGGAACCTCCTTCTTGCTTGTAGTTTGTTTCAATACATCTTTCCGTATTACCAATCCTATGGAACCTCCTTCTTGCTTGTAGTTTGTTTCAATACATCTTTCCGTATTACCAATCCTATGGAACCTCCTTCTTGCTTGTAGTTTGTTTCAATACATCTTTCCGTATTACCAATCCTATGGAACCTCCTTCTTGCTTGTAGTTTGTTTCAATACATCTTTCCGTATTACCAATCCTATGGAACCTCCTTCTTGCTTGTAGTTTGTTTCAATACATCTTTCCGTATTACCAATCCTATGGAACCTCCTTCTTGCTTGTAGTTTGTTTCAATACATCTTTCCGTATTACCAATCCTATGGAACCTCCTTCTTGCTTGTAGTTTGTTTCAATACATCTTTCCGTATTACCAATCCTATGGAACCTCCTTCTTGCTTGTAGTTTGTTTCAATACATCTTTCCGTATTACCAATCCTATGGAACCTCCTTCTTGCTTGTAGTTTGTTTCAATACATCTTTCCGTATTACCAATCCTATGAAACCTCCTCCTTGCTTGTAGTTTGTTTCAATACATCTTTCCGTATTACCAATCCTATGGAACCTCCTTCTTGCTTGTAGTTTGTTTCAATACATCTTTCTTATCCGTATTACCAATCCTATGGAACCTCCTTCTTGCTTGTAGTTTGTTTCAATACATCTTTCCGTATTACCAATCCTATGGAACCTCCTTCTTGCTTGTAGTTTGTTTCAATACATCTTTCTGTATTACCAATCCTATGGAACCTCCTTCTTGCTTGTAGTTTGTTTCAATACATCTTTCCGTATTACCAATCCTATGGAACCTCCTTCTTGCTTGTAGTTTGTTTCAATACATCTTTCCGTATTACCAATCCTATGGAACCTCCTTCTTGCTTGTAGTTTGTTTCAATACATCTTTCCGTATTACCAATCCTATGGAACCTCCTTCTTGCTTGTAGTTTGTTTCAATACATCTTTCCGTATTACCAATCCTATGGAACCTCCTTCTTGCTTGTAGTTTGTTCCAATACATCTTTCCGTATTACCAATCCTATGGAACCTCCTTCTTGCTTTTAGTTTGTTTCAATACATCTTTCCGTATTACCAATCCTATGGAACCTCCTTCTTGCTTGTAGTTTGTTTCAATACATCTTTCCGTATTACCAATCCTATGGAACCTCCTTCTTGCTTGTAGTTTGTTTCAATACATCTTTCGGTATTACCAATCCTATGGAACCTCCTTCTTGCTTGTAGTTTGTTTCAATACATCTTTCCGTATTACCAATCCTATGGAACCTCCTTCTTGCTTGTAGTTTGTTTCAATACATCTTTCCGTATTACCAATCCTATGGAACCTCCTACTTGCTTGTAGTTTGTTTCAATACATCTTTCCGTATTACCAATCCTATGGAACCTCCTTCTTGCTTGTAGTTTGTTTCAATACATCTTTCCGTATTACCAATTCTATGGAACCTCCTTCTTGCTTCTAGTTTGTTTCAATACATCTTTCCGTATACCAATCCTATGGAACCTCCTTCTTGCTTGTAGTTTGTTTCAATACATCTTTCCGTATTACCAATCCTATGGAACCTCCTACTTGCTTGTAGTTTGTTTCAATACATCTTTCCGTATTACCAATCCTATGGAACCTCCTTCTTGCTTGTAGTTTGTTTCAATACATCTTTCCGTATTACCAATTCTATGGAACCTCCTTCTTGCTTCTAGTTTGTTTCAATACATCTTTCCGTATTACCAATCCTATGGAACCTCCTTCTTGCTTGTAGTTTGTTTCAATACATCTTTCCGTATTACCAAATTCCTCGAACAACGTCACGGTATCAAGGGCTTGAAACAGTACCCCCTTCCTCTTCCCTCGAGCAACGTCACGGTATCAAGGGCTTGAAACAGTTCCCCCTTTTTCTTCCCTCGAACAACGTCACGGTATCAAGGGCTTGAAACAGTACCCCCTTCCTCTTCCCTCGAGCAACGTCACGGTATCAAGGGCTTGAAACAGTTCCCCCTTCCTCTTCCCTCGAACAACGTCACGGTATCAAGGGCTTGAAACAGTACCCCCTTCATCTTCACTCGAACAACGTCACGGTATCAAGGGCTTGAAACAGCCCCTCCTTCCTCTTCCCACGAACAACGTCACGGTATCAAGGGCTTGAAACAGTTCCCCCTTCCTCTTCTCTCGAACAACGTCACGGTATCAAGGGCTTGAAACAGACCCCCCTTTCTCTTCCCTCGAACAACGTCACGGTATCAAGGGCTTGAAACAGTCCTCCTTCCTCTTCCCTCGAGCAACGTCACGGTATCAAGGGCTTGAAACAGTCTCTCCTTCCTCTTCCCACGAACAACGTCACGGTATCAAGGGCTTCAAACAGTTCCCCCTTCCTCTTCCCTCGAACAACGTTACGGTATCAAGGGCTTGAAACAGTCCCTTCTTCCTCTTCCCACGAACAACGTCACGGTATCAAGGGCTTGAAACAGTCCTTCCTTCCTCTTCCCACGAACAACGTCACGGTATCAAGGGCTTGAAACAGTTCTCCCTTCCTCCTCTCTCGAACAACGTCACGGTATCAAGGGCTTGAAACAGTCCCTCCTTCCTCTTCCCTCGAACAACGTCACGGTATCCTGTTCCAGACATCACATTTCAATACTTTTCTCTAGGTGGGTTAAGGCGTTCGACTCGTAACCTGAGGGTCGCGAGCTAGAATCTTCGTCACAACATACATGTTCGCCCTTTCAGCCGTGGGGGCGTTGTAATGTTGCGGTCACTCCCATTATTCATTGGAAAAAGAGTAGCCCAAGAGTTGGCGGTGGGTGGTGATCACTAGCTGTCTTCCCTCTGGTCACACACTGCTAAATTAGGGACGGCTAACGCAGATAGCCCTCGTGTAGCTTTGCGCGAATTTCAAAAAAGAAACAAACAATTCTCGAACGCATAGTATGAAATAACTATATCATCCATATGTTGGACGAGAGCCAAACATTGATGGATCAAAGAAAGTCCACAACTGTAAAGACGAGAATCTATTGATGCCCAATGTATAATCACTACCGACACAAATAACTGGTATAATCTCTTTTAGTGTTGGCATAGGGGAATAAAGACCAGGATGAAACCCGGGGGAAAAAAACAACGACAACTGACCCTTAGGGCTATAATCATCACAAGAAATATCGCACTCGAAAAGTTTATCAAGGCGTAATTTAAATGATAGCTCAGTAAGAGCTGTTCAACACTACCTTTCTGTGTTAATAATGCTATGTTTCATTAGCCTTGGTCTTCACCAATACTGTTAGATAATGATAGCTCAGTAACAGCTGTTTAACACTACCTTTCTGTGTTAATAATGCTATGTTTCATTAGCCTTGGTCTTCACCAATACTGTTAGATAATGATAGCTCAGTAACAGCTGTTCAACACTACCTTTCTGTGTTAATAATGCTATGTTTCATTAGCCTTGGTCTTCACCAATACTGTTAGATAATGATAGCTCAGTAACAGCTGTTTAACACTACCTTCTGTGTTAATAATGCTAGGTTTCATTAGCCTTGGTCTTCACCAATACTGTTAGATAATGATAGCTCAGTAACAGCTGTTTAACACCACCTTCTGTGTTAATAATGCTATGTTTCATTAGCCTTGGTCTTCACCAATACTGTTAGATAATGATAGCTCAGTAACAGCTGTTCAACACTACCTTTCTGTGTTAATAATGCTATGTTTCATTAGCCTTGGTCTTCACCAATACTGTTAGATAATGATAGCTCAGTAACAGCTGTTTAACACTACCTTTCTGTGTTAATAATGCTAGGTTTCATTAGCCTTGGTCTTCACCAATACTGTTAGATAATGATAGCTCAGTAACAGCTGTTTAACACTACCTTTCTGTGTTAATAATGCTATGTTTCATTAGCCTTGGTCTTCACCAATACTGTTAGATAATGATAGCTAAGTAACAGCTGTTCAACACTACCTTTCTGTGTTAATAATGCCATGTTTCATTAGCCTTGGTCTTCACCAATACTGTTAGATAATGATAGCTCAGTAACAGCTGTTCAACACTACCTTTCTGTGTTAATAATGCTTTGTTTCATTAGCCTTGGTCTTCACCAATACTGTTAGATAATGATAGCTCAGTAACAGCTGTTCAACACTACCTTTCTGTGTTAATAATGCTATGTTTCATTAGCCTTGGTCTTCACCAATACTGTTAGATAATGATAGCTCAGTAACAGCTGTTCAACACTACCTTTCTGTGTTAATAATGCTATGTTTCATTAGCCTTGGTCTTCACCAATACTGTTAGATAATGATAGCTCAGTAACAGCTGTTCAACACTACCTTTCTGTGTTAATAATGCTATGTTTCATTAGCCTTGGTCTTCACCAATACTGTTAGATAATGGTAGCTCAGTAAGAGCTGTTCAACACTACCTTTCTGTGTTAATAATGCTATGTTTCATTAGCCTTGGTCTTCACCAATACTGTTAGATAATGATAGCTCAGTAAGAGCTGTTCAACACTACCTTTCTGTGTTAATAATGTTAATAATGTTTCATTAGCCTTGGTCTTCACCAATACTGTTAGATAATGATAGCTCAGTAAGAGCTGTTCAACACTACCTTTCTGTGTTAATAATGCTATGTTTCATTAGCCTTGGTCTTCACCAATACTGTTAGATAATGATAGCTCAGTAAGAGCTGTTCAACACTACCTTCTGTGTTAATAATGCTATGTTTCATTAGCCTTGGTCTTCACCAATACTGTTAGATAATGATAGCTCAGTAAGAGCTGTTCAACACTACCTTTCTGTGTTAATAATGCTATGTTTCATTAGCCTTGGTCTTCACCAATACTGTTAGATAATGATAGCTCAGTAACAGCTGTTCAACACTACCTTTCTGTGTTAATAATGCTATGTTTCATTAGCCTTGGTCTTCACCAATACTGTTAGATAATGATAGCTCAGTAACAGCTGTTCAACACTACCTTTCTGTGTTAATAATGCTATGTTTCATTAGCCTTGGTCTTCACCAATACTGTTAGATAATGATAGCTCAGTAACAGCTGTTCAACACTACCTTTCTGTGTTAATAATGCTATGTTTCATTAGCCTTGGTCTTCACCAATACTGTTAGATAATGATAGCTCAGTAACAGCTGTTCAACACTACCATTCTGTGTTAATAATGCTATGTTTCATTAGCCTTGGTCTTCACCAATACTGTTAGATAATGATAGCTCAGTAACAGCTGTTCAACACTACCTTTCTGTGTTAATAATGCTATGTTTCATTAGCCTTGGTCTTCACCAATACTGTTAGATAATGATAGCTCAGTAACAGCTGTTCAACACTACCTTCTGTGTTAATAATGCTATGTTTCATTAGCCTTGGTCTTCACCAATACTGTTAGATAATGATAGCTCAGTAAGAGCTGTTCAACACTACCTTCTGTGTTAATAATGCTATGTTTCATTAGCCTTGGTCTTCACCAATACTGTTAGATAATGATAGCTCAGTAACAGCTGTTCAACACTACCTTCTGTGTTAATAATGCTATGTTTCATTAGCCTTGGTCTTCACCAATACTGTTAGATAATGATAGCTCAGTAACAGCTGTTCAACACTACCTTTCTGTGTTAATAATGCTATGTTTCATTAGCCTTGGTCTTCACCAATACTGTTAGATAATGATAGCTCAGTAACAGCTGTTCAACACTACCTTTCTGTGTTAATAATGCTATGTTTCATTAGCCTTGGTCTTCACCAATACTGTTAGATAATGATAGCTCAGTAAGAGCTGTTCAACACTACCTTTCTGTGTTAATAATGCTATGTTTCATTAGCCTTGGTCTTCACCAATACTGTTAGATAATGATAGCTCAGTAACAGCTGTTCAACACTACCTTCTGTGTTAATAATGCTATGTTTCATTAGCCTTGGTCTTCACCAATACTGTTAGATAATGATAGCTCAGTAAGAGCTGTTCAACACTACCTTTCTGTGTTAATAATGCTATGTTTCATTAGCCTTGGTCTTCACCAATACTGTTAGATAATGATAGCTCAGTAAGAGCTGTTCAACACTACCTTTCTGTGTTAATAATGCTATGTTTCATTAGCCTTGGTCTTCACCAATACTGTTAGATAATGATAGCTCAGTAAGAGCTGTTCAACACTACCTTCTGTGTTAATAATGCTATGTTTCATTAGCCTTGGTCTTCACCAATACTGTTAGATAATGATAGCTCAGTAACAGCTGTTCAACACTACCTTCTGTGTTAATAATGCTATGTTTCATTAGCCTTGGTCTTCACCAATATTGTTAGATAATGATAGCTCAGTAACAGCTGTTCAACACTACCTTTCTGTGTTAATAATGCTATGTTTCATTAGCCTTGGTCTTCACCAATACTGTTAGATAATGATAGCTCAGTAAGAGCTGTTCAACACTACCTTTCTGTGTTAATAATGCTATGTTTCATTAGCCTTGGTCTTCACCAATACTGTTAAATAATGATAGCTCAGTAACAGCTGTTTAACACTACCTTTCTGTGTTAATAATGCTATGTTTCATTAGCCTTGGTCTTCACCAATATTGTTAGATAATGATAGCTCAGTAACAGCTGTTTAACACTACCTTTCTGTGTTAATAATGCTATGTTTCATTAGCCTTGGTCTTCACCAATACTGTTAGATAATGATAGCTCAGTAACAGCTGTTCAACACTACCTTTCTGTGTTAATAATGTTAATAATGTTTCATTAGCCTTGGTCTTCACCAATACTGTTAGATAATGATAGCTCAGTAACAGCTGTTCAACACTACCTTTCTGTGTTAATAATGCTATGTTTCATTAGCCTTGGTCTTCACCAATACTGTTAGATAATGATAGCTCAGTAACAGCTGTTCAACACTACCTTTCTGTGTTAATAATGCCATGTTTCATTAGCCTTGGTCTTCACCAATACTGTTAGATAATGATAGCTCAGTAACAGCTGTTCAACACTACCTTTCTGTGTTAATAATGCTATGTTACATTAGCCTTGGTCTTCACCAATACTGTTAGATAATGATAGCTCAGTAAGAGCTGTTCAACACTACCTTTCTGTGTTAATAATGCTATGTTTCATTAGCCTTGGTCTTCACCAATACTGTTAGATAATGATAGCTCAATAACAGCTGTTTAACACTACCTTTCTGTGTTAATAATGCTATGTTTCATTAGCCTTGGTCTTCACCAAAACTGTTAGATAATGATAGCTCAGTAACAGCTGTTCAACACTACCTTTCTGTGTTAATAATGCTATGTTTCATTAGCCTTGGTCTTCACCAATACTGTAAGATAATGAGTGCAGAGCTAAAGGTCACAGGATTCTGTGGGTTATACATAACCTTATTTGTTTACATAAACATGTATAAGATTTTTTGTGGTCTACTTGAAACGTTGGTTATTCACCGTAGAGAATGTTTTTCTAAAGCAGTTCTCACACTTTAGATACGAAGTTTGTTTACAGTGGAAAACGTAATGACGTCAAGTGTAACTGTTGACAAAGATTTTGAAATAAGTATTCGTCATATTCAGTCAGTAAATGAACAACATATCTTGTTTTGATTTATTAAAACATATCTAACCTCTCGTATCGTGAGGTAAGCATATCTGGCAGAATTAGATGAAAACAAAATTGAATAATTGTATCTTTGCACTTTGACAAAATTTTAGCATCCATGTGGAGTGGCGTTCACCAACCTTTTTACGCGCAGCGCTGCCTTCAGCAAACAACGAGCACAAGTGCTCCCTTCTAATATATTTTTAGACCAATTTACTAAAGTGAAAGTTGTAAGGCAATAATGATCAATTATTTTGTTGAATTTTAACAAATATAACTTTGAAACCCTGAACACTTTTCTGTCCACCTCTGCTCTCCCTCAACATTTACTTCCCTTGAACTTTAAAATTAGACTTAATACGTACTGGATTTTCATTTATAGAAGAAACTGTTTTACTTTTATTTACCTCCCCTCATTCTTTAGAAATATTCACATTTATATTTAGATTGATCTAGACTTAATACGTACTGGATTTTCAATTATGGAAGAAACTGTTTTACTTTTTATTTACCTCCCCCCTCATTCTTTAGAAATATTCACATTTATATTTAGATTGATCTAGACTTAATACGTACTGGATTTTCATTTATGGAAGAAACTGTTTTACTTTTTATTTACCTCCCCCCTCATTCTCCAGAAATATTTACATTTATATTTATATTGATCTAGACTTAATACGTACTGGATTTTCATTTATGGAAGAAACAGTTTTACTTTTTATTTACCTCCCCCCTCATTCTTTAGAAATATTCACATTTATATTTAGATTGATCTAGACTTAATACGTACTGGATTTTCATTTATGGAAGAAACTGTTTTACTTTTTATTTACCTCCCCCCTCATTCTCCAGAAATATTTACATTTATATTTATATTGATCTAGACTTAATACGTACTGGATTTTCATTTATGGAAGAAACAGTTTTACTTTTTATTTACCTCCCCCCTCATTCTCCAGAAATATTTACATTTATATTTAGATTAATCTAGACTTAATACGTACTGTATTTTCATTTATAGAAGAAACTGTTTTACTTTTTATTTACCTCCCCCCTCATTCTCCAGAAATATTTACATTTATATTTAGATTGATCTAGACTTAATACGTACTGTATTTTCATTTATGGAAGAAACAGTTTTACTTTTTATTTACCTCCCCCCTCATTCTCCAGAAATATTTATATTTAGATTGATCTAGAATTAATACGTACTGGATTTTCATTTATAGAAGAAACTGTTTTACTTTTTATTTACCTCCCCCCTCATTCTCCAGAAATATTTACATTCATATTTAGATTGATCTAGACTTAATACGTACTGGATTTTCATTTATAGAAGAAACTGTTTTACTTTTTATTTACCTCCCCCCTCATTCTCCAGAAATATTTATATTTAGATTGATCTAGACTTAATACGTACTGGATTTTCATTTATAGAAGAAACTGTTTTACTTTTTATTTACCTCCCCCCTCATTCTCCAGAAATATTTACATTCATATTTAGATTGATCTAGACTTAATACTTACTAGATTTTCATTTATGGAAGAAACTGTTTTACTTTTTATTTACCTCCTTCCTCATTCTCCAGAAATATTTACATTTATATCTAGATTGATCTAGACTTAATACGTACTGGATTTTCATTTATAGAAGAAACTGTTTTACTTTTTATTTACCTCCCTTTCATTCTCCAGAAATATTTACATTTATATTTAGATTGATCTAGACTCAATACGTACTGGATTTTCATTTATAGAAGAAACTGTTTTACTTTTTATTTACCTCCCCCCTCATTCTCCAGAAATATTTATATTTAGATTTAGATTGATTTAGACTTAATACGTACTGGATTTTCATTTATGGAAGAAACTGTTTTACTTTTTATTTACCTCCCCCCTCATTCTCCAGAAATATTCACATTTATATTTAGATTGATCTAGACTTAATACGTACTGGATTTTCATTGATGGAAGAAACTGTTTTACTTTTTATTTACCTCCCCCCTCATTCTTCAGAAATATTTACATTTATATTTAGATTGATCTAGACTTAATACGTACTGGATTTTCATTTATAGAAGAAACTGTTTTACTTTTTATTTACCTCCCCCTTCATTCTCCAGAAATATTTACATTTATATTTAGATTGATCTAGACTTAATACGTACTGGATTTTCATTTATAGAAGAAACTGTTTTACTTTTTATTTACCTCCCCCCTCATTCTCCAGAAATATTTATATTTATATTTAGATTGATCTAGCTTTATGCGTACTGGATTTTCATTTATGGAAGAAACTGTTTTACTTTTTAGTTACCTCCCCCTTCATTCTCCAGAAATATTTACATTCATATTTAGATTGATCTAGACTTAATACGTACTAGATTTTCATTTATGGAAGAAACTGTTTTACTTTTTATTTACCTCCTTCCTCATTCTCCAGAAATATTCACATTTATATTTAGATTGATCTAGACTTAATACGTACTAGATTTTCATTTATGGAAGAAACTGTTTTACTTTTTATTTACCTCCCCCCTCATTCTCCAGAAATATTCACATTTATATTTAGATTGATCTAGCTTAATACGTACTGGATTTTCATTTATGGAAGAAACTGTTTTACTTTTTATTTACCTCCTTCCTCATTCTCCAGAAATATTCACATTTATATTTAGATTGATCTAGACTTAATACGTACTGGATTTTCATTTATGGAAGAAACTGTTTTACTTTTTATTTACCTCCCCCCTCATTTTTCAGAAATATTTACATTTATATTTAGATTGATCTAGACTTAATACGTATTGGATTTTCATTTATGGAAGGAACTGTTTTACTTTTTATTTACCTCCCCCCTCATTCTCCAGAAATATTTATATTTATATTTATATTGATCTAGACTTAATA
Organism: Tachypleus tridentatus; assembly: GCF_004210375.1. Classification (NCBI taxonomy): domain Eukaryota; kingdom Metazoa; phylum Arthropoda; class Merostomata; order Xiphosura; family Limulidae; genus Tachypleus; species Tachypleus tridentatus. Next base: position 3,954,006 of record NC_134826.1, on the reverse strand, counting down.
CGTACTGGATTTTCATTTATGGAAGAAACTGTTTTACTTTTTATTAACCTCCCCCCTCATTCTCCAGAAATATTTATATTTATATTTAGATTGATCTAGACTTAATACGTACTGGATTTTCATTTATGGAAGAAACTGTTTTACTTTTTATTTACCTCCCCCCTCATTCTCCAGAAATATTTATATTTATATTTAGATTGATCTAGACTTAATACGTACTGGATTTTCATTTATGGAAGAAACTGTTTTACTTTTTATTAACTCCCCCCTCATTCTCCAGAAATATTTGGCCTGGCATGGCTAAGCGCGTAAGGCGTGCGACTCGTAATCTGAGGGTCGCGGGTTCGTGCCCGCGTCACACCAAACATGCTCCCCCTTTTAGTCGTGGGGGCGTTCTAATGTGCAGTCAGTCTCAGTATTCGTTGGTAAAAGAGTAGCCCAAGAGTTGGCGGTGGGTGGTGATGACTAGCTGCGTTCCCTCTAGTCTTACACTGCTAAATTAGGGACGGCTAGCACAGATAGCCCTTGAGTAGCTTTGTGCGAAATTCCAAAACAAACAAACAAACCAGAAATATTTACATTTATATTTAGATTGATCTAGACTTAATACGTATTGGATTTTCATTTATGGAAGGAACTGTTTTACTTTTTATTTACCTCCCACCTCATTCTCCAGAAATATTTACATTTATATTTAGATTGATCTAGACTTAATACGTACTAGACTTTCATTTATAGAAGAAACTGTTTTACTTTTTATTTACCTCCCCCCTCATTCTCCAGAAATATTTATATTTAGATTGATCTAGACTTAATACGTACTGGTTTTTCATTTATGGAAGAAACTGTTTTACTTTTTATTTACCTCTCCCTTCATTCTCCAGAAAAATTTACAACTTACTTATTCATTTCTTTACAAAAATGAAAATAGTTCATAGTATTAATTATAATATTTTAGTTATTCAAACTATTTTCAATACAAAAATAATTACTGTACATTACATTTCCTGTATGTTCTAGTACTTATCGGCATGAACAAGGTGGTTAAGGTACTCGACTCGTAATGCGAGGGTCGCGGGTTCAAATCCGCATCAAACACTCGCCCTTTCAGCCGTGGAGCATTAAAATAACACGGTAAATTCCGCTATTCGTTGGTAAAAGAGTAGCTCAAAAGTTGGCGGTGGGTGGTGATGACTAGCTACTTTCCCTTTAGTCTTGCATTGCTAATTAAGGGACGACTAGCGCAGTTAGCCCTCGTGTATCTTTGCGCAAAATTCAAACAATAGTACTTAGTGGTCATAGGCTATGTTTATTTTAAAGAGTGAATATTTTTATTCTTTAAATAGCTGAGACGAAAACGAAATAGCAGTATTTATTTTTTGTACAAAAAAGTTTGTTTTTATTGCTAAACAAAAACATCCACAATGGACTATCTAACTCTGTCAATCGTAGGTATCTATACCAAATTTTACCGATATAAGCCTGTCTATTTACCGCTGCCATCGGAGCAAATGTAAAAAATAACTACAACATAATGTTTGTAGCGTGATATTCGTAACGACCCAAAAGGCAACTTAAAGCACAAAAAACACAAACGAATGTTTCTGCGTGACGTAAGGTTGAGTAATTTGATTGATCGCTGCAGTTCGAATAGCCTGATTAGTTTTTACGATCGAGAGTTTATCCGCTTTAATATTCTCGGTGTCTAACCGTAAATACGATAATTTTTGTTAGTGGTTCGATTTTTTCTTTCGCATAAAAAACCAAAATAACTGATAAAAATTACTGATTTTCTATATATCTCTTAAAATGTTCCTCTTTTTTTTAAATCAGAGGTGAAATTGAAAAGATAATCTGTGACGTAGAGGCCTAATGCATGCTTTGATTGGTTGTATCTTTCAGTGTGGACTCCAGTTTTACCTATTCAAAGCTCATCAGAACAGCTTGGGTCAGCAGTCGAAATAGATACCACCTCTGGTGGAGAATAAAATAAATATTTAACACATATATACAGATATTAAATATTGAATAATGGATTGGACTAAATACCATAGCATTATTCACAAACCTAAATTAATTTAGGTTACTATATAGTGAAGTAAAACGAACATTAAAACCACCTAATGACTAAGCTTTATTAAAACCAGCATCGTTTTCTAGAATATTTGAATGAGAGAAGGTATAAGAGAAAATACTGGATATACCTTTCTATGTATCCAGTTTAAATGTGTGGATGTTATATGTTATATGATATATATATATATACACAGGTAGATACGGATATGTGTGTGCTAATGTATTTGTAACCATGTAAATGTATATACACTTTCTCAGAAATGTTTGCTGATAAAAACTCCACAACGGAAACTACATTTAATTTACAAACTTGCAGTTCACTTACAGATTTTACACTTGTAGTGTCTGAAAGAATCTTAGACTTGTTTCCTTATGTTTAACATGTTGAAAATCTTTTGGCTTCCAAAAGGAAAAAGTTCCTTTGACTTCCGTTGCATGTTATCCGACTTCGGAGCGGAAGTTGACGGATTGATAAGCACGCTTTCTGGCGAAACTCGTGCTAGAAGCGGTTCATATGCGACAGCAGAACGTTCGCTTTCCCGCCACATGAAACAGACGTTTTTTTTGTATTTTTTCACGAAGCTGCGATATATAGAAAAGTCGTTGACTTGTGCACGAGTTGTTTTGTTTTTGTTTTAATATTTATTTTTATACACGAGTAATTTCTTAAAAGACCGAAATGAGATTGATTTATCAGGTGAATGAATGTATTTTTAGTGCAAGTTTTGATGTTACATCTATTTAAATGATGTACAGAATCGGGATGATATAATTAAACGTAAGCGACGCGGAAGAGACACATAAAAGTTTGTGCATGCTACACTGAACCTACACAAAACTTACTCGATTTAATTCTTGGGAATAATTTTCTTTCAAGCAGTGAAAATGGACATCTCTTCTTCCATTTCTCTTTTACGTTGTAACTCGAAACTATTAACCTTGTTTGTTTTCTGCTTTGAAGAACTCAAACAATTGTAATTAACTTTTGAATTTTTGGGCATATTTTTGAAAAAAGATAAAATTCTTGCTTAATGTACATAAATGGTGCTTGACTCAGAAGCGTCGTAACACAAAGTTTATGTTCCTATCGACGTCTACAGTGCGACACTTTTAAATCTCTCGAAGTACATTTCCGCCCCATTCAACTCATAATATCTTCTAAGACATTAGTTCTATTAACTCACGCTTCTGTGCTTATTTGTTGAGTTTAATTTGTCTTGTATTTGTTTGAATTTCGAGCAAAGCTACTTGAGAGCTATCAGTGCTAACTGTCCACAGTCTTTAAGCGATATGTTAGAGGGAAGACAGCTAGTCAACACTACCCACTGCTGACTTGTGGACTACTCTTTACTAGCGAAGAGTGGGATTGATCGTTACATTATAACACTCCAATGGCTGAAAGGATGAAAAGGTTTAGGGACTGGATTCGTATCCGTGACCCATAAGTTGTAAGTGTAGCACACTAACCACCAGACCATCCGAGACATTCTGTTTAGGATGAATCAACACCGTAACGTTGTTAAACATTTACAGTAGTGCTTGTTTAGGATGAATTAACACCATAACACTGTTAAACATTTACAGTAGTGCTTGTTTAGGATGAATTAACACCGTTACGTTGTTAAACATTTACAGTAGTGCTTGTTTAGGATGAATTAACACCGTAACACTCTAAACATTTTTAGTAGTGCTTGTTTAAGATGAATTAACACCGTAACGTTGTTAAACATTTACAGTAGTGCTTGTTTAGGATGAATTAACACCGTAACGTTGTTAAACATTTACAGTAGTGCTTGTTTAGGATGAATTAACACCGTAACACTGTTAAACATTTATAGTAGTGCTTGTTTAAGATGAATTAACACCGTAACGTTGTTAAACATTTACAGTAGTGCTTGTTTAGGATAAATTAACACCGTAACGTTGTTATTACTGGGATTATTTTGACGTGGTTACTTTATGTCAAAACCACATATGCTGTGTACACCGTGAAGACTCGAACCTTGGATTTTAGCATTGTAAATATGTAGGCTTACCATTGTCCCTCTGATGGTCGAAACAGTGGAATTGAGTAAAAATAATTATTTTCATAAAACTCTTCGAATGAGTAAAATTGAGTTATTTAATAAAGTAAGAGAATATTTTGGAAATATAATTTTTCCATGTTGGGGGAAAACAGTCAATCCGAAAAATAAAAATATGTATTTATATATTTTTTATTGAATAATATTAAATGAGTTGAAGATTGGATACAATCATGGAGCTTATTTATCTTATCATAAACATACGCCCCCTCCCTCGTTGGTATAGCGGTAAGTCTACGGTTTTACAACGCTAAAATCGGAGGTTCGATTCCCTTTACTGGACTCAGCAAATAGCCTGGTGTGGTTTTGTTATAAGAAAACACACACATAAGCATGCGCTATTGGCTGTTTATATTCACAATGGAATTTTGTTCGAAATCTTTTCACGAACATTGAATTATATTTGTTTGCTTGTTTTAGACACTTCTACAAAGTTACATAGGGTATAATTTCGCCAGCAGTTTCTAATTTTTCTTTCACAGACTAGAGAGAAGGCGGCTATTTCAAATCACTTTCCGCCAACACTTTGGTCACTTTAATCAAATAGTGGAGTTTGATCGACATTCTTGTAATGCATTCACAACCCAAATGTGCGGAATGCAGTTTTTTTGAACAACGGCACGCTAACCATTTGGCCACGCTTGGTTACAAACATGTAATTGTTAAATACGATAGGAAAGATGGTAGAGAGATGAGTACGTTAAGAATATGTTGTGTTGGAAATATTTTTATTATTCGGGTCGTTCTTTTTGGGCCAGGTGGTTAAGGTACTCGACTCGTAATCCGAGGGTCGCAGGTTCGAATCCCCGTTTCACCATGCTGGTCCTTTCAGCCGTGGGGCGATATAATGTTACTGTCAATCCCACTATTCGTTGGTAAAAGAGTAGCTCAACAGTTGGCAGTGGGGCGATATAATGTGACGGTCAATCCCACTATTCGTTGGTAAAAGAGTAGCCCAAGTGTTGGCGGTAGGTAGTGATGACTAGCTGCCTTTCATCTAGTCATACACTGATAAATTAGTGATCACCACTCTTGGGCTACTTTTTTATCAACGAATAGTGAGACTGACTGCACATTAGAACGCCCCCACGACTAAAAGGGGGAGCATGTTTGGTGTGACGGAGATTCGAGCCCGCAACCCTCACATTATGACTCAAGCGACCTGGCCATACTGAGCCAGGAAGGTTGAATTAATTAATACTAAAGTATTTAAAAAAAGGATATCCAATATTATGACATTGAACAAGCTACCAAGATGTCCACCAGAAAACCGTGCTTTGAACAATTATAATGGCTTACGTAAGCTATCTTCTTTACCCAACGATATGATATTTAAAAAACAAAATCAATTTGAATTATAATTATGAGAAATAATAAGTCAATCATATTTATTGTTTTTTCTCTTGTTTTTTGTAGGTGATACCCCTAATTTTTCGGATTTTCGTTTCGTGGTGGAACCCCGTGATACCATTGCAGTTAAGGGTACTTCCACATCACTGGATTGTGTAGCTAAGGGTAGGCCCCCGCCAAAAATCGAATGGAAGAGAGAAGGAAAAATCTTACAATTTATAGGCGATTCCAGAAGGTAGTAATTTAATTTTTGTTTTCGTAATATATATTTAGATACAAGACTTTTCGAACATGCTTATTATTAGTCTATTTAAAATAACTGTAATGAAATTTCGAACAATCTACAAATTATATGCGTCTTTTCTGAAACAGTAAATAAACTATATTATTTAAACCTTAGTTATAATTAATGAGCAACATTTCGAAATCGATTTCCTAAACACAAAAATGCTGAAAATTTCTTGCTCATTGAGGTTCCATACTCTTTATTTCAGTATGAAATGTCTTCCCACAGGTCAGTCCTGCCAAATGGTTCCTTATATTTTAGCAGTGTTTATCACACACGTACGGAACGACCTGATGAAGGCTTATACCAGTGTCTCGCTACAATCAAAGAACTTGGTACGATTGTTAGTCGGACAGCAAAGCTTCAAGTAGCATGTTAGTATATCACAGTGTATTATTGTTGATTGTTCAATAAACTCTGAAGTTAATTACATTATTCGAATTAACTCAGTTACCTATCAGTATGAAGTTTTCAGAAATTTATTACGTTGAGTAAAAGTCTGTGTAATAGCCAAATGATTTTAATTACTTCTAAACCAACTTTGATAATATATTGTTCTTATAATACGTAGGCCCGGCATGAGTAGGTAGTTAAGGCGCTCGACTCGTAATCCGAGGCTCGGGGGGTTCGAATCCCCATCACACCAAACTTGCTCGCCTTTTCAGCCGTGGGGACGTTATAATGTGACGGTCAATCCCACTTTTCGTTTGTAAAGAGAAGCCCAAGAGTTGGCGGTGGGTGGTGATGACTAGCTGCCTTCTCTATAGTTTTACATTAGGGACAGCTAGTGCACATAGGCCTCGTGTAGCTTTGCGTGAAATTCAAAAAACAAAGAAACTTATATAACGCCAACTACTGTAGGTTTTCTAAGTATCGGTAACTTTTTTGTGGATTCACGTCTAACGTCAATAATTAACGACCTTTACTACCTCTGTGTGCTGGTCGTATAAGTAATCGTTATAACAGTTACTAAGCTAGCTAATTAAGACAAAACTTGGTGTTAATTAACTCTTGAACTTAAGGTTTATCTTCCCAAAGCGCTCATACTTTTTCGGGTTACTTTAGTTGTAATCCACTCCATGTTTTTAAACCAGTAAAGGAAACTTGTATTATGTTTTAGTTACAAACGATTGAATCTAATGAGAAGTTAAACATGGAAGATGTAATATTCAGAAATGACAACAAAACTACCATAATATTAGGGTCAACTTAGCTCTTTAGATATTATTTTAAAATTAAAACACAAATGACGTGTAATAAAATATATGTAGTACACGTAAGATGCTATGCAGACAAGTAGAATATTGAGGAAGATTTATAAATTAATACCATAGTGCCACCGTGATTTCAACAGCAAAGCTCATAATTTCTTCAATGAGACGATTCAGTCTGTGGTAGATCTGGATTTGTGATAGCGAACTGAATTCGAATCTTGTAAATACCACGACATATTTCCTTGACTTTTAGCTGTGGTACATTGACAACCAACTTCTTAGTATGGATGGAAGGACAATACTGATTGGCTGCTTTCTTTCATGTCACCATTTCAAAATTTCAAAATAAAAACACCGATTTCTTGAAAAACAATTTAGAGAAGGTCTGTACATGTGGACTTTTTCTTTCACTAGGGAATGCAAATGTCATTAAAGTGGAGCAGGTTATTAGTATTTTGTTATTTATTTGCGGTCTAGTGTGGGTTTGAGATACAGATTAATATATATGATAATTATCAAAGTTTATTTGTTGAAGACCTTTTTACAGACACCTTATTTTACTCATAATAACTTATAATTTCTTGAAGCAATGTATTCAACATTTTATAGTTCTTGAAAGATTAATAGGACGTTTCATTCTGGAAGAAAATAATAAGTGATACTTTGGAAATTTGAGATATGTTACAGGGAAACCAATTTATTATTTGTCTGGCAACCGTAAGTAAAAATCACCTTTTAGTGGTACTGACATGTATAGCTGCGTCTCCATGAATGGTTAGTTAGTATTTAAGAAATAACGAAATTTCTGTATTATGAAAGAAGTATTTAAATTTTTAGCCTATTATTACTTTTGTTTTTCAGCACTACCTAGATTTGATGAGCAGCCCCAAGATGTAACTTTATATTCTGGTCAGGCTGCTTATTTACCCTGTGCTATTCAGGGTATTCCTCCAGCGAGTGTTTCGTGGGAGAAGGATAGCTATCCTTTACAAATAGATTCTTCACGTATGATAGTCCTACCAAGTGGTGCCCTTGAAATCAAACACGTTAAAATTACAGATGAAGGAAGGTATCGGTGCAATGCTTCAAATGTAGATAAATATAGGGTTAGTGCTGAAGGATCGCTGTCAGTTAAACCAGAGGATGGTAAGGTTGCTCTTCACTTAAACTATAATGTAGGCTATATGACTGATTTCTGTACTTAAAAGTTGACATGTCTGTAAATATTTGACAAGTGATTTAAATATTGAGTGAAAAGTAATGCAGTTGGATGATTATATTGATATTCAAACATTTAATATAAACTAGAAATCACAACTGAAGATAAGTATCTTCACAAAACTGGTAGATAACTGATAAGTTACTAAAGTCACAAAGGTTTTCTTGTTAACGTTAAATTGAACGTAGTATTGGAGTACAGTTATTGACGGTGTTTACAAGTCAAAAGGAGTAATTTCTTTTAATACAGATCAGTAGTTAGATTTCACTTGGAGTATTATATAAAGTTTTGATTTCCTTCTCAACTTGTTGAAAAGGTTCCAAGGAGGGCTACTAATGTGATTTTGGAGATATTAGGGCTATTTTATAAGGGTACATTAAGATATTTTAAACTAGTTCTCTTCTGACAAAAGAAAGGTAAGAGTTGATATCATTGGGGTTTACAAAGTTATCAAAGTGAATTAGAGGACAAGGTATATAATGTTTTGTGTTATATCACATTGGGGTTTACAAAGTTATCAAAGTGAATTAGAGGACAAGGTCTATAATGTTTTGTGTTATATCACATTGGGGTTTACAAAGTTATCAAAGTGAATTAGAGGACAAGGTCTATAATGTTTTGTGTTATATCACATTGGGGTTTACAAAGTTATCAAAGTGAATTAGAGGACAAGGTCTATAACGTTTTGTGTTATATTCTGAAGAGAGTATCACAGAATGCAAGATTAAAAATTATTAGAGGCTGATCGTGCTCCAGTTAAAATAGTTTTATTTCTCCAACTGGATGATCGATTGGCTTATGAGATGAGTTGCTGTCAGCAGTAATGGAGGCATGCACTTTAAAGGAGTTTAAGAGGGAAGTTGATGATTTTTTGAAAAGTAAAGGGTGGGTAAATCTTTAATTTTCTCAAAGTTGCACACCCAAGGACAGCCTTTAAGGATCAACTTTCCCTTGTTATCCATAAGTTGTCTTTATTCTACCATACATCTTGGGAGTGTCTGGAAGGGTTGATTTTTAAACCTTGGCTGTCAGTTACAATAAAGGGATTGACCAAGGTTCTGAACAGTGGATGTTAGTAAATATAACACAACATAGAACAGTGGATGTTAGTAAACACCACATAGAACAGTGGATGTTAGTAAACACCACATAGAACAGTGGATGTTAGTAAATATAACATCACATAGAACAGTGGGTGTTAGTAAATATAACACCACATAGAACAGTGGGTGTTAGTAAACACTACATAGAACAGTGGATGTTAGTAAATATAACACCACATAGAACAGTGGGTGTTAGTAAATATAACACCACATAGAACAGTGGATGTTAGTAAATATAACACCACATAGAACAGTGAGTGTTAGTAAATATAACACCACATAGAACAGTGGATGTCAGTAAACACCACATAGAACAGTGGATGTCAGTAAACACTACATAGAACAGTGGATGTCAGTAAACACTACATAGAACAGTGGATGTGAGTAACTATAACACCACATAGAACAGTGGATGTTAGTAAATATAACACCACATAGAACAGTGGGTGTTGGTAAACACCACATAGAACAGTGGTTGTTAGTAAACACCACATAGAACAGTGGATGTTAGTAAACACCCCATAGAACAGTGGATGTTAGTAAACACCGCATAGAACAGTGGATGTTAGTAAACACCACATAGAACAGTGGATGTTAGTAAATACCACATAGAACAGTGGATGTTAGTAAATATAACACCACATAGAACAGTGGATGTTAGTAAATATAACACCACATAGAACAGTGGTTGTTAGTAAATATAACATCACATAGAACAGTGGGTGTTAGTAAATATAACACCACATAGAACAGTGGGTGTTAGTAAACACCACATAGAACAGTGGGTGTTAGTAAACACCACATGGAACAGTGGATATTAGTAAACATAACACTGCATAGAACAGTGGATGTGAGTAAACATAACACTGCATAGAACAGTGGATGTTAGTAAACACCACATAGAATAGTGGATGTTAGTAAACATAACACTGCATAGAACAGTGGATGTTAGTAAACACCACAGAGAACAGTGGATGTGAGTAAATATAACACTGCATAGAACAGTGGATGTGAGTAAATATAACACTACATAGAACAGTGGATGTGAGTAAATATAACACTACATAGAACAGTGGATGTCAGTAAATATAACACTACATAGAACAGTGGGTGTTAGTAAATATAACACTACTTAGAACAGTGGGTGTTAGTAAATATAACACCACATAGAACAGTGGATGTTAGTAAATATAACACCACATAGAACAGTGGGTGTTAGTAAATATAACATCACATAGAACAGTGGGTGTTAGTAAATATAACACCACATAGAACAGTGGGTGTTAGTAAACACCACATAAAACAGTGGGTGTTAGTAAACATAACACTGCGTAGATCAGTGGATGTGAGTAAACATAACACTGCATAGAACAGTGGATGTTAGTAAACACCACATAGAACAGTGGATGTTAGTAAACATAACACTGCATGGAACAGTGGATGTTAGTAAACACCACATAGAACAGTGAATGTTAGTAAACACCACATAGAACAGTGAATGTTAGTAAATATAACACTACATAGAACAGTGGATGTCAGTAAACACCACACAGAACAGTGGATGCCAGTAAACACCACAGAGAACAGTGGATGTGAGTAAATATAACACTGCATAGAACAGTGGATGCTAGTAAACACCACATAGAACAGTGAATGTTAGTAAATATAACACTACATAGAACAGTGGATGTGAGTAAATATAACACTACATAGAACAGTGGATGTCAGTAAACACCACAGAGAACATTGAATGTTAGTAAATATAACACTACATAGAACAGTGAATGTTAGTAAATATAACACTACATAGAACAGTGGATGTGAGTAAATATAACACTACATAGAACAGTGGATGTCAGTAAATATAACACTACATAGAACAGTGGATGTGAGTAAATATAACACTACATAGAACAGTGGATGTGAGTAAATATAATACTACATAGAACAGTGAATTTTAGTAAATATAACACTACATAGAACAGTGGGTGTTAGTAAATATAACACTACATAGAACAGTGGGTGTTAGTAAACACCACATAGAACAGTGGATGTTAGTAAACATGACACTGCATAGAACAGTGGATGTTAGTAAACATAACACTGCATAGAACAGTGGATGTTAGTAAACACCACATAGAACAGTGAATGTTAGTAAATATAACACTACATAGAACAGTGGATGTGAGTAAATATAACACTACATAGAACAGTGGATGTTAGTAAACACCACATAGAACAGTGAATGTTAGTAAATATAACACTACATAGAACAGTGGATGTCAGTAAACACCACATAGAACATTGAATGTTAGTAAATATAACACTACATAGAACAGTGAATGTTAGTAAATATAACACTACATAGAACAGTGGATGTCAGTAAGTATAACACTACATAGAACAGTGGATGTGAGTAAATATAACACTACATAGAACAGTGAATGTTAGTAAATATAACACTACATAGAACAGTGGGTGTTAGTAAATATAACACCACATAGAACAGTGGGTGTTAGTAAACACCACATATAACAGTGGATGTTAGTAAACATAACACTGCATAGAACAGTGGATGTGAGTAAACATAACACTGCATAGAACAGTGGATGTTAGTAAACACCACATAGAACAGTGAATGTTAGTAAATATAACACTACATAGAACAGTGGATGTCAGTAAACACCACAGAGAACAGTGGATGTGAGTAAATATAACACTGCATAGAACAGTGGATGTTAGTAAATACCACATAGAACAGTGGATGTTAGTAAACACCGCATAGAACAGTGGATGTTAGTAAATACCACATAGAACAGTGGATGTTAGTAAATATAACACCACATAGAACAGTGGATGTTAGTAAATATAACACCACATAGAACAGTGGTTGTTAGTAAATATAACATCACATAGAACAGTGGGTGTTAGTAAATATAACACCACATAGAACAGTGGGTGTTAGTAAACACCACATAGAACAGTGGGTGTTAGTAAACACCACATGGAACAGTGGATATTAGTAAACATAACACTGCATAGAACAGTGGATGTGAGTAAACATAACACTGCATAGAACAGTGGATGTTAGTAAACACCACATAGAATAGTGGATGTTAGTAAACATAACACTGCATAGAACAGTGGATGTTAGTAAACACCACAGAGAACAGTGGATGTGAGTAAATATAACACCGCATAGAACAGTGGATGTGAGTAAATATAACACTACATAGAACAGTGGATGTGAGTAAATATAACACCACATAGAACAGTGGATGTCAGTAAATATAACACCACATAGAACAGTGGGTGTTAGTAAATATAACACCACTTAGAACAGTGGGTGTTAGTAAATATAACACCACATAGAACAGTGGATGTTAGTAAATATAACACCACATAGAACAGTGGGTGTTAGTAAATATAACATCACATAGAACAGTGGGTGTTAGTAAATATAACACCACATAGAACAGTGGTGTTAGTAAACACCACATAAAACAGTGGGTGTTAGTAAACATAACACTGCGTAGATCAGTGGATGTGAGTAAACATAACACTGCATAGAACAGTGGATGTTAGTAAACACCACATAGAACAGTGGATGTTAGTAAACATAACACTGCATGGAACAGTGGATGTTAGTAAACACCACATAGAACAGTGAATGTTAGTAAACACCACATAGAACAGTGAATGTTAGTAAATATAACACTACATAGAACAGTGGATGTCAGTAAACACCACACAGAACAGTGGATGCCAGTAAACACCACAGAGAACAGTGGATGTGAGTAAATATAACACTGCATAGAACAGTGGATGCTAGTAAACACCACATAGAACAGTGAATGTTAGTAAATATAACACTACATAGAACAGTGGATGTGAGTAAATATAACACTACATAGAACAGTGGATGTCAGTAAACACCACAGAGAACATTGAATGTTAGTAAATATAACACTACATAGAACAGTGAATGTTAGTAAATATAACACTACATAGAACAGTGGATGTGAGTAAATATAACACTACATAGAACAGTGGATGTCAGTAAATATAACACTACATAGAACAGTGGATGTGAGTAAATATAACACTACATAGAACAGTGGATGTGAGTAAATATAATACTACATAGAACAGTGAATTTTAGTAAATATAACACTACATAGAACAGTGGGTGTTAGTAAATATAACACTACATAGAACAGTGGGTGTTAGTAAACACCACATAGAACAGTGGATGTTAGTAAACATGACACTGCATAGAACAGTGGATGTTAGTAAACATAACACTGCATAGAACAGTGGATGTTAGTAAACACCACATAGAACAGTGAATGTTAGTAAATATAACACTACATAGAACAGTGGATGTGAGTAAATATAACACTACATAGAACAGTGGATGTTAGTAAACACCACATAGAACAGTGAATGTTAGTAAATATAACACTACATAGAACAGTGGATGTCAGTAAACACCACATAGAACATTGAATGTTAGTAAATATAACACTACATAGAACAGTGAATGTTAGTAAATATAACACTACATAGAACAGTGGATGTCAGTAAGTATAACACTACATAGAACAGTGGATGTGAGTAAATATAACACTACATAGAACAGTGAATGTTAGTAAATATAACACTACATAGAACAGTGGGTGTTAGTAAATATAACACCACATAGAACAGTGGGTGTTAGTAAACACCACATATAACAGTGGATGTTAGTAAACATAACACTGCATAGAACAGTGGATGTGAGTAAACATAACACTGCATAGAACAGTGGATGTTAGTAAACACCACATAGAACAGTGAATGTTAGTAAATATAACACTACATAGAACAGTGGATGTCAGTAAACACCACAGAGAACAGTGGATGTGAGTAAATATAACACTGCATAGAACAGTGGATGTTAGTAAATACCACATAGAACAGTGGATGTTAGTAAACACCGCATAGAACAGTGGATGTTAGTAAACACTGCATAGAACAGTGGATGTTAGTAAACACCACATAGAACAGTGGATGTTAGTAAATACCACATAGAACAGTGGATGTTAGTAAATATAACACCACATAGAACAGTGAATGTTAGTAAATATAACACTACATAGAACAGTGGATGTGAGTAAATATAATACTACATAGAACAGTGGATGTGAGTAAATATAACACTACATAGAACAGTGGATGTCAGTAAATATAACACCACATAGAACAGTGGATGTTAGTAAATATAACAGCACATAGAACAGTGGATGTCAGTAAATATAACAGCACATTGAACAGTGGATGTCAGTAAACACCAGATAGATATTTTTCAAACTTTAGTTGAAAACATTTCTTTTTGAAACATGGGCTATTTGGTTCACAGCCTGTGCTGTACCTGTTTTTTACAAGTGGGGAGGCTGACACTAACCACATAAGATATTGGGGAAGGGGGGGGACTCTTCCTTTAAAATAAGTAGTTCACCAGTGCATTAGACATAGTGGTTGGAGTGAGTAAGGGAAATTTTTGAATGGCTTTAGCATCACCCTTGAGTCACAGGTGGTGCTACACCACAGTAAATCAATGATTCAGAATATCCTCTTATGGATAGATAGCCTAATTTTGTAAAATAGTGATGTATAGTTTTTAAACCTAAAGTAAGGAAATTTGACACTTGTATTTTTTAATTAAACTTTCTTTGTAATTATGTAATGTTATGATGATTTATAATATAGTTTGACTATATCCACAGCTGACTCTTACAAAAGAAAAAGTCCAGAATTTATTACTACTCCAAAAAGTGTCACGGTTATAGAAGGAACAAATGTTGCACTGGATTGTGCTGGAAATGGTAATCCACATCCCCAGATAACTTGGTTAAAAGATGGTGGTACCATTGACCTGAAGTAAGTAACATAAAACCTTAACTTAAAAGAGATTAAATTACGGATAATGTTTTTCACTTACAATAACTGTTACCTCATTATTAAAGTTTATATTATTTATCAGTTGTGAAATGTGAAAAAAATAAATTGGCAGTACTTTAGGTAAAATAGGGCAAAATATAAAATATTCCTATTATACATGGTGTCATGCTGCCATGGTATTCATGTTCATTGTGGTTTTACTCATGCTGGTCTAATGGAACTTTAGTAAGTGTTGTACTTCAAGACTCTGAAATACAACCAATCAATCCTGTTAACATCATGTTTGTACATCCTGCAGTTATTATTAATATGACATAATATTTAAGGACATCAAGAGATTTGTTGGCCTATTTAGGCTGTTCCATCCAGTAAACTTTATAAAGCAAAATAATAATAAAACTCAAATCCAACCCTTATTATCCAAACATTTATCAGGTCTTTTATTAAACTCCCTTATAGTTACTACATCCACCACATATAAAAGCAACCCATTCCAGAGTCCAATCACTCCGTTTGAAAAGTAAAAATGTCTTACCTGAAGAGGACTCGTACCTTGCCAAGATTTATATTTGTGCTCCCTAGTCCTACCCTTATCAACATTAAGTATGAAAACACTTCAATTACATCTCTAATTTTTCTTTTTTAAAAAAACAACAAACATTCAAAGATGTTGACCTATCCTCATATGACAACTCTTCCATCAAAGGAGTCATCCTTGTGGCACTCCTCTGAACATTTTCCAACAATGCAATGTCTTTCGTAAGGCAAGGAGCCCCAAGATTGAATGCAGTACTTCCAGTGAGGCCTAACTTACCTCTAAGTTTGTTTGGCTGATTGTTATTTCTCTCGTTACTAAATGTTGATGGGCTGTCGTTAATCTTGCTAACAGAGTAGATGCAACTTTGATTCTTCCCAGAGATCAGATACTTTTTTCTTTGTCCTCTCAGCAGAAAGTCTGACTATAAGATAAATATTCTGGTCAATTATACAACAGATTAGCATGGGTATGCAATAAAAATGGAAGTGTTTACATTTACTGAGTGAATGCTTGTTTTGTCAGTAACCTGTACAATGAAGTTATAACTTCTTTAGACTTGTATTCAGTATTTCTGTAGGTACAATCTTCTTGCAGCCAGCAACACTCAAGATCTTAATATAATTAGCAGAACTTAGCATGTTATTGACTGTTCCTTTATCTTTCATTGGTATAGATTTAAAAGAGCAAAGATTCTAAGTCTGAGCTCGAGGTATCCCACTTGTGACATTGATTGAGTTTGACTAAACTCACTTATAACAATCCTTTGCCTTCTTCCACCATGCCATTTTTTCCCAACAAGCCACACCTTTTTGGAAATATTATGTGATCCAGCAGGCTTATTATTCTCTAAACTTTCCAATTTGTTCTTAAGTGTAGAATTAATGTTGCCTTCATTTAGCAATTTTTCAGGATAAGAAAGACTGCTTATATATTCATTAGTACAACGTGAAGAAAATGTAGGACTTAGTAACCCAACAATCTCATAATAATTAGAAATGAGCTTTTTCTCTATCATTCTTACAGAATTCGTTCTAATATTTTTGTTTACCCTTAATGTGTTTGCAGAAGTCTTTACTGTTAAGTTTAACATTTTCAGTCAGCCCATTTTAATATTCCTCATGTTCTTGTATAACCTTCCAAGTTTCCCATCAAAGCAGCAAATTTAATTATCTTAAGTTTATAATATTTCTCTGGATTTCTTACTTGCAGCTACACCTTTATCTCTCAATAAGAAAACTTCATATCTTGAATGTTTTTAAAATGTTTGTGTTTGAAATTCATTCACTTACTAAATTTACAACACAAAGTTCTTGTTGCAGTTGTCAAAATGTGGTTTGTTGAAATTTGTAAACAAAATATCATTATTCCTTATCTCTATGTGCAGTAAAACTTTAAATTAATTGAGAAGTGAACACCTGCACCCAGATGTTTTCCAGTTAGCTACCTCTGAACCATTTCTCTATTAGAAGTTAACAATAATTTACAGTGGTATTGTTCCTAGTAAGTTACCTGACTGGGAAGAAAACCATTCTGAACAGTTTCTGAAGATTTGTCCTCTTATGGTTTGACTGTAAAACTTCTCCACCTGTATGAATGATATTAAATCCTGCTATAATTTTTACCTCATTAACAACTGAAGTGAAAGTTTAATCTCAATATAAATGTTCTTATTCATATATTGGTTTCCTCTGTAACAAATTTCAGCTATGAAACTCATTAAAGCTAAAAGGTTAAGACTAAATTTTACTGAAGTTTAAATCATGTGGAATCACAATGCTGTTTATTACTATCTATTGATAATTACAATGCTGTTTATTACTATCTATTGATAATTACAATGCTGTTTATTACTATCTATTGATAATTACAATGCTGTTTATTACTATCTATTGATAATTACAATGCTGTTTATTACCATCTATTGATAATTACAATGCTGTTTATTACTATGTATTGATAATTACAATGCTGTTTATTACCATCTATTGATAATTACAATGCTGTTTATTACCATCTATTGATAATTACAATGCTGTTTATTACCATCTATTGATAATTACAATGATGTTTATTACTATCTATTGATAATTATATTTATAATATTCCATATGTACTCCAAAGAAAAGATAATGCAGTTTGGCATATTCATAATATTTCCCACTGTTGATAAGAACACTTGTAGTTTTTAAATGTTTTTTTTAACGTTCACAATATTTATGCAATTGTGTTGGAAGCTAGGTCCAACTTTTACAGCTAGTATGTAGAACTGGTTGAATAGCTCAGTATCTTTTAAACATTGATTGGTGTTAGGTCAAATAATCGAGTCAAAATCATTATTAACTTGATTGTCACAAAAATAATGAACTAATCAAAATTAATGCCTCTAGTTATTACTTTCTTTGATTATTCCAATTATCCAAGTAATTTAATTATAACAACTTACAATTAGTGTCATGATTT
>NC_134826.1:3839281-3935233 GCF_004210375.1 Tachypleus tridentatus | reverse complement strand
TTATCAAGAGGTGGGGTCATTACTTTAATACTAACACAACTCAATGAGTGTTATCAAGAGGTAGAGTCATTACTTTAATAGTAACACAACTCAATGAGTGTTATCAAGAGGTAGGGTCATTACTTTAATACTAACACAACTCAATGAATTTATCAAGAGGTAGAGTCATTACTTTAATACTAACACAACTCAATGAGTGTTATCAAGAGGTAGGGTTATTACATTAGTATTAACACAACTCAATGAATGTTATCAAGAGGTAGAGTCATTACTTTAATACTAACACAACTCAATGAATTTATCAAGAGGTAGAGTCATTACTTTAATACTAACACAACTCAATAAATGTTATCAAGAGGTAGAGTCATTACTTTAATACTAACAGAGCTTAATGAATTTATCAAGAGGTAGAGTCATTACTGTAATACTAACACAACTCAATGAATGTTATCAAGAGGTAGAGTCATTACTTTAATACTAACACAACTCAATGAGTGTTATCAAGAGGCAGGGTTATCATATTAGTATCAACACAACTCAATGCATGTTATGAAGAGGTAGGGTCATTACTTTAATACTAACACAACTCAATGAGTGTTGTCAAGAGGTAGGTATCATCACTTTAATATTAACACAAATCAATGAGTGTTATCAAGAGGTAGGGTTATTACATTAGTATTAACACAACTCAATGAATGTTATCAAGAGGCAGTGTTATTACATTAGTATTAACACAACTTAATGAATGTTATCAAGAGGTAGAGTCATTACTTTAATTCTAACACAACTCAATGAATGTTATCAAGAGGTAGAGTCATTACTTTAATACTAACACAACTCAATAAATGTTATCAAGAGGTAGGGTCATTACTTTAATACTAACAGAGCTTAATCAAAAGGTATCAAAGGGGTAGGGTTATTACTTTAATATTAACACAACTCACTCAAAAGGTATCAAAGGTGTAGGGTTATTACTTTAATATTAACACAACTCAATCAAAAGGTATCAAAGGTGTAGGGTTATTACTTTAATATTAACACAACTCAATCAAAAGGTATCAAAGGTGTTATTGGTGTTGTGGTTGTAAAGAAACCAACTGTAATAATCACTCATTCCAACTTGTATATGCTTCCAACTTTCGTTATTATAATATAAGTACTAACTAATGGTGTTCAACTGCAAACACACTACACGATTTAATAAAATAACTACAAACACTTTGATGTTTCTATTGTGCCTTTAAAGTACAACTCTTACCTCAAGTGACTTGTTTCGTACCTCTGTTTACTCCTTCATGTGTTTTCTTTCGTTTCGTGTGGCGGTTTATCTTCCTTCAAGTGGCTTACACGGCATGGCCAGGTGGTTAAGGCACTTGACTCGTAATTGAGCGTCGAGGGTTCGAATCTCCATCACACCAAACAAGCTCATCCTTTCAGCCGTAGGAGCGTTATAATGTGACGGTCAATCCCACTATTCGTTGGTAAAAGAGTAGCCCAAGAGTTGGCAGTGGGTGGTGATGACTAACTGCCTTTCTTCTAGTCTTACACTGCTAAATTAGGAACGGCTAGCACAGATAGCCCTTGTGTAGCTTTGTGCTAAATTAGGGGCGGCTAGCACAGATAGCCTTCGAGTAGCTTTGCGCGAAATTCAAAACAAACAACTTTTTCTAAATAATTTCCAGATTTGGACTTGTTTTGATCGATGACAAACTGTGACTTTAATATTTAATTAACAAATATATTAATGATAAAGAAATCATCATTTTACCATCCCAAATAGTCTCAGTTTTAACATTGTAACAGAGAAATCTAATTGACATATTTTGTCATCAGTAACTTATTCGCTCGTAGATTGAATCTGAGTGTTTATGATTCGCGGCAATTTTCTGAAAATGCCCTCTTCCAACTTTGTGTGTGTGTACGTTATAAAATTGATAATGAAAACCCGGTCGAACAAGAGTAGCCTAAGAGTTGACGGACGGTGTAACTGACTGGTAACCTTCCCCAGCGGAGATGGTCCTTGAGTAGGATAGCTTTGTGTAGAATTCTGAAACACACGCAGAAAGGTAATTATTTCATCTTTGTGTTCATTTAGACTCTCAAATGTGTCTGAAATTCGAAACAGGAGGAAAAGTGGTATTTGATAATTAAATTTATTTATTAGTATCGTTGTACAATGAATGTAACGTGAAACAACAAGAAGAAGAAATTAACAAATAATTATAAACATTTTTAGTAAATTTTCCTTTTAGATTCAGAAAACAGGTGTTGAAAGAGTATTGGTAAAGTTTGGACGAGTTTACAGAAGCGTGCCTTGTTTGGTTTTGTTTTCTTTTTTCTACTGGCTGAAAATCTTATTAGGTCGTAGTATCTACCCACTCGAGTGTGTTTTCTTCCACTTTGAAGTTTCGTAATGTGAAAACAAGGTCTCGACGAAACATCTAATTAGGAAAAAACACCAAGAAATACTGATAACCAAGTTGTATCAAACAAAGTTATACTACAAGAACAAGTTAATTAGTTAATTCAGTTAAAAAGTGACAAAATAAGTTATCGAAACGTGTTGTGTTCGGCCACTCTCCTCACCAGACATACAGTAAAGATGTTAAAACCGTTAATTTATATATTACTTGGACATTAAAAGGATTTTAACAACCATATGGTACATACCTGATTGAATATCTTCTATCAACCAAAGGACTGTTTGTGAAACATAATATCTTACGAATAAAGGACTATTGAGGTAATATAACATCTTGTATACAAATGACTATTTTGGAAAGATAACATCTCACGAATAAAGGACTATTTGAATAATATAACATTTCACTTACAAAAGACTATTTTGATAGGATAATATCTCACGAATAAAGGACTATTTGAATAATATAACATTTCACTTACAAAAGACTATTTTGATAGGATAATATCTCACGAATAAAGGACTATTTGGGTAGCATAACATCTCACGAATAAAGGACTATTTGGGTAGCATAACATCTCACAAATAAAGGACTATTTGGGTTGGATAACATGTCATGAATAAAGGATTAATTGGATAGTATAGAATATCTTATGATCACTTTAATAGACTCTAACATTTCTGTCATATAAATATTCACTATTTTTCCTGATGACTATCAGTTATTCTGAAATCTTATAATACTAAAATTCTGATTTCTATACCAACGATTGGAAGAGCAGAGACAGCCTTTTGTGTAACAAGATAGTCAGATACCTATACAAAATTATTGTTGACGTAAGACTCAAAAGCCATGGTAAATAAATTTATAAGTATTATAAAAAATAATTTGAAAATAAAGCAGGTGATTTTAATACGAAAATCCGCAAAACATTTGTTATTAAAATTTATAAAAACTTAATGAATGAGAATGAAAAAAATTTTGAAAAATAAATCTTTAATTTACGAAACAATGTATATGAATACATACGCCCCGACAATACGTAGTTGTGTCCATTGTTTGTGATGAGTTTTATTTTTATGTCTGTATTAATAAAGCTAACCCTTACTTGTGCCCCAGTAAGTCAAAGAAAAGTTTGATGGCTTATAACTCTGAAAATTGTTGTCCAATACCGGCGGGAGGAACAGTGCCGTTTCGTGACGACAAGAAACCAGCTTGAAGTAAAAATGTATTCTCAAGACAAGTGCTACGGGTACTAAAACTTTAATTAAAATACAGTACAGAAAAACGTATCGATCTTCTTAGGTCATCTTCAGATTAACAAAGAGTGTTTGCAACTGACCATTACCGGGCACAAGTCTTAAGGGCGAAAGTGTAAACGGGTACAGGATTGTAGAGGGCGTTGCAGTTACATGTTAGGTTATTCGTTAGTATAGGTATAAAGGTGTTCTTTTATATTGGTTTAATTTTGGTTTAAGTTGTTGTATAAGTTGGGCTTCTTTGGTTTTGCGTTTGTTTATATTTAAACCATAGAAAACACCGAGATACTAAGTAAGGAACGAGTTTACTGGCTTCGAAGTATCATGGCCCAAGTTATATATTTAGCCCTGTATTTGTAGCCCTGTATTTGATATACTGGCCATTTTTTGAGGCCCATGATTTTACTAATGGTGTTTAGACTTTTTTTTTTATATATACATACATACACGTTCTTACTGTTCTACGTTACACTGATTATTTTAACCCTGTTTCGTATACAATATTATTCATCAATTATTGAATGTAATTCTTCTAATTTAAAATTACTAAAGCGTCGTAAATGATTATTAGTCAAATACTAATTGTTTTATACCGTGACAGATCTAACACTAATCACTTTCTGCATATTATAAAATATCAGTTTGAGGTTTGTTTTAAAAATCATTGAAACATAGAGTCTTTATTAATAAAATATTGAGAGTTAATTGATGAAATATCGAGTCTTTATTAATAAAATATTGAGAGTTTATTGATGAAACATTGAGTCTTTATTAATAAAATAATGAGAGTTTATTGATGAAACATCGAGTCTTTATTAATAAAATATTGAATCATTATTGATGAAACATCGAGTCTTTATTAATAAAATATTGAGAGTTTATTGATGAAACATCGAGTCTCATTCATTTGCTGTTACTTATCTTAAATTCCTTATTCTTCAACTTGGTGAATCTCTTAGATATTTCATGATTTATTGTTTACATTCTTTCTAACGTTTAGAGAAAAACGTTTTGAAATACCATTTTCTAATTTCTTCACAAATTCCAGTTGGTTCTGTTCTTCAGTTGGGGAATTTCGTTTTCTTTTTACCTGCAAACTCACGGTAATATTATAAACTATAAATGTTTGTGTAATACTGTAGGTCTTGATACTTGGCGAGATAGAATGGCTCGAGCAATAAAATATTGTCCCTTTTCAAACGGTGAAATTCAATTTGAGAAAGAATCGTTTCGTCAGAAAATAAATTCACCTCTGGATAACTGTGTGTTTGTGTGTGTATACCAAACTTTATTTCAATCTGTATAAAACAAAGATTGTCGAAAAATAGACTAGCGATAGTATTATTTATGGATATTTTATTTTTTAGAAGAAACACGTGTTGAAATTCACACGTAGAGAGGTTAAACACTCATGAGGTTGTAGGTACTCCGTTAGCAGGACATAAACTGTTAAGAAGTTTTATTAGGTAGTTAGTTTTATATTTTTTACTGTTGTATAGGTTTCAGTAGTATTTTGGTTCGGTTTGAATTTCACGCAAAGCTACACGAGGGCTATCTGCGCCAGCTGTCCCTAATTTTGCAGTGAAAGAGGGAAGGCAGCTGGTCATTACCACCCACCACCAACTCTTGGGCTACTCTTTTACCAACGAATAGTGGAATTGACAGTCACATTATAACGCCCCCACAGCTGAAAGGACAAGCATGTTTGGTGTGACGGGGAATCGAACCCGCGACTCTCGGATTACGAGTCGAACGCCTTATCCACTTGGCCATGCCAAGTCCTAACAGCACTACCCACATCTAACGAAAAGCTGGACTGACTATAACGACGGTTAAAATGGTGACGAGGATTTGAACCTGCGAGTGAATGAAAGTTGAAATTAAAGGTTAGAAGTTAGCACCACAGAATTATATGATAAGCCGGACGTAGTCTAAGCGGTCAGCTTGACCAAGATGTATACAAAAGAGTTTGTATACACACACACACACACACACACACACACACACACACACACACACACACAGGGAGATAAATACCTGTTTGGAGGAGAGAAATTGTTAAGTAGGCCTAATGATTAATGTGCATGAACTGTAAATTCACTCTCAGCACATTTAGGGCAGTAAATATGAAATGAAAATCACAATCAAACAGATCACCAGGTTTGGTCAGACACGAGCAACCCATTAGCTGTAGGACAGTGCTGTTGACTGTAGTTGTATTCATCCCCTGTTCTATTAGCTGGAAGTAGACGACAATTATAGTGAGATAGCTCTGCGTGCATCCCCTTCCCTGTAAATATGAGTTTACAGCGTGAGAGTTTATAGCATTCCACCAGTTTATATGTATATAAACACACACGGACACATGAAATTAACTTTTAAAGTACTATTGTCTTACAGATATTAATTTAGATCCTATGTCATAGCTCTCACATCGGTTTTAATCACAGTATACAGATTTCAGTATGTAACAGCATTTCAGGTGAATATTACGTTTTAGGATTTTTGTTTAATACCATAATCCATCAGGTCGACTAACTTATAATGCGTAAAGCCTTATCTAAACAATATACAGGCACTATTTGACTTCTGTAGTGTATACTGGTGTGTATTAATACTAGAAATAACCGACCTAATAACACCAAACTGTTGTTTTTATTTAATAAGAAAATCAACGTTTCGCTCAAAATTGTGAAGCTTCGTTTGGTTTGCGTTTTAGTGAATGTTTCAGAAGAAGCTGCAGAGTGAAACACTGAGTTTATAATTAAATAAAAACAACATTTTGGTGTCATGAGGTCCTTTCAAGCACTGTTTTTTTACTTTAAATACGTTTCTCTAATTACGAGCTTTTGATTTTCTTACCAGAGCCTTTACTGAGCTCGAGATGTGTATAAATGTTATGCGTTTTAAAAGACACGACGCTTAAGGTGTGATTAAAATTACATGATATTTGATATGAGAGACACCGGACAAAACATGGATAAATGATCCTAGACACTCAGACGTAGCTACCCCTAATTTCAAACTTCCTGCCAGGGAGCTAGCAACCATGTTACCTTTAACAGGAAAGCTGGGTTACTTGTCGCCTCTATAACGCTTCAGTAGCTTAACGTATTCAGCAGCATATTGCGACTCGAACCTTGGATTTGTCCAGAACGCTATTCATTAGTTCACGACTTAAAGTGATTCGGAACCACGCTAATTATTTATTAATGACAGTGATACTTACTTGTATTATACGTTATGCACTATTAATGTTTATTTCATTTGCTGGTTTGATAATTATTTTTATTTTTATTTCTATATATTTTTGTCGAAGATACTTGTAAAATAGTTCTGAGCGAATAAAATGTTTTACCTGGTCCGTGCGCTTAGTTACGTGAATGTGAAGCATGGCGCTCTGTACCACAGTGTTCAACTAATTGTTATAATGTCACATTCATCTAGATAACACCAACAAGGAATCATACTTATGTAAACATCCTATCGCGTCTTCTGGGAACAATTATTCAAATTTATTTCACCATGACACCTAAGCTTCCTACCAGCTGAATAGCTGACAAATAATAAGTCGATGTTTAACGTTCACTGCAAGGAAGTCCATATCAACATATCATAGATAAACTAAGGACGTATCAGGGTATATAATGAATACATGAAAATCATCTGGGTAATCAACACCATCAGTGAAGTTAATGTCCAACCATTTATGGTATCTATGGTTATAATGTTTACTTGTTTAATGGTTTTAAATTGAAACCTGTTTAAATTTGGTTATACAATTGTTTATAATCTATTTTCTTTTTCTCTTGTTAGTCCTTAACTCGGTGCTTTAGGGTTTCGATCATTTCAAAGTCTCTTATGGTATGTTCGCAATTTCACGCAAAGCTGAACGAGGACTATCTGCGCCCTAATTTAGTGGTGTAAGACGAGAGGGAAGGTAGCTACTCATCACCACCCACCGCCAACTCTTGGGCTACTCTTTTACCAACGAATAGTGGAATTGACTGAAATATTATAACGTCCATATGGCTCAAAGGGTGAGCATGTTTGGTATGACCGGGATTCGAATCCGCGACCCTCAAATTAAGAGTCGATCGCCCTAACCACCTGGCCATGTCAAGTCCTAACAGCACTACCCACATCTAACGAAAAGCTGGACTGACTATAACGACGGTTAAAATGGTGACGAGGATTTGAACCTGCGAGTGAATGAAAGTTGAAATTAAAGGTTAGAAGTTAGCACCACAGAATTATATGATAAGCCGGACGTAGTCTAAGCGGTCAGCTTGACCAGGATGTATAAAAAAGAGTTTGTGACTCCTGTCCAGTATTGCAAAACGTGGTCCACAATTTGGAACTATAGGGATGGCAATCAGTCCTTATTATTAGAAGGGTGGGTGGGGAGCCCTTAACGCCATCTGTGTAGTTTATAAACTCAATTTTAAGAATGACCCTTATTGCGACAGTGCGCGAAAATTCTAGCAAGCTTAGAAGCATATCCGTTAATTAAAAGTCCAGTAATAAGTCAGCGATACATTTCGCTAAACTCCAGAATCTGATTTCCCGCGATAGACAGAGCACAGAATGTCCACTGTGAAGTTTTGTTCCAAACCAAATAAGTATTACAGTTTGATTTTACACTTTTTAAACGTTCATATTATTAGCGTACATATACTAACTTCATACAGGTTCTGAAGGTTTTAGTTTTAATGTAAAAGGTTCTATCCGGTTTGTTTGTTTGAATTTCGCGCAAAGCCACACGACGGCTATCTGCTCTGGCCGTCCTTAATTGAGCAGTGTAACACCCGCCGCCAACTCTTGGGCTACTCTTTTATCAACGAATACTGGGATTAACCGTAGCATTATAATGCCCCCCGGTTTGATGTGACGGGGATTTGAACCAGCGATCTTCTGATTACGAGTCGAGTGCCTTAAACACCTTACCATGTCGGGTGTCTTAACCACTTGGCTATCTTGTACTTCTTGAACTTAACCACCTTGCCATGTCGGGTGCCTTAACCACCTGGCTATCTTGTACTTCTTGAACTTAACCATCTTGCCATGTCGGGCCGGCAAAGTTGTAAAGGAAATTTTTAAGCTCCATTGTAATACGTGGATAAACTCGATTTTTCGAGTTCGCTGTTTTATGTAAAACTGTTCACACGAACCATTACAAAATTTCGTTTGTGGGATTAACTTTATATACAGTAAGAAAGAAAGAAACACAACTAACTGCTGCTAAGAATAAGGTATTTTATCTACCGAGCATGACGTCATTAGTTCTGCAACTGTACGAGGTTTCTGAATGGGTGTATAGTTCTGTATATACATTCATATTATCACAATCGAATACTGGATTGTTTATGTTTCAGAGAGAGTTTGGTTTGGTTTGTTTTGAATTTCGCGCAAAACTACACGAGGGCTATCTGCGCTAGTCGCCCCTAACTTAGCAGTGTAAGACTAGAGGGAAGACAGATAGTCATCACCACCCACCGCCAACTCTTGGGCTACTCTTTTACTAACGAATAGTGGGATTGACCGTCACATTTGATCCTTCCATGGCTGAAAGAACGAACTTGTTTTGACTCGTATTGCGAATTGAGTGCCTTAACCACCTGGCCATGCCGAGACTTTCAGAAAGGGAGGTGGCCAACAAAAACAATGAACCTCTAGAGTTAATTATTACGTATACTTCCAACTTGGCTGTGACTTATTATACTTAAAGAAGATCAGTAATGAATTTTACTCTGACAGCAAAAGTCACCCCACAGTGGCTAAGTCGTAAATCAGTTGGCTTATAGCGCTAAAACCAGGTTTTAATATTCGTGGTGAGAAAAGCACAAATAGTCTGCTTTGTAGCTTTGTGCATAACAACAAATAAACAATAACTTATTAATAAATAACAGAAAAGAATTGAAGAGATCTTACCAGTGTTTACTGACGTCACAGCTTCTCTGAAGAATATCTTTGTAAATACAACAGTATCAATCCGATTATTGTTGTTTTAATAGCTTTACTTTATTTGTTTAACTTGTTAACATTTACTGTTGCTACTCCTAATAATTCCTCATATATAACAAAAATACAATCGTTTTGTTTTTTAATTTTAAGCAAAATTTGTTTAGAAGATTACGAACTTGACAAACGCAGGTAATATTGTCTGTTTATTGAAGTAGGTAGCACCGGTTTCGTTCTTGAATTTCGCGCAAAGCTCCACGAGAGCTATCTACGCTAGCCGTCCTTAATTTAGTAGTGTAAGATAGAGGAAAGACAGCTAGTCACCACCACCCACCGCCAACTCTTGGGCTACTTTTACAAACAAACAGTGGGACTGATCGAGACATTATAACACCTACATAGCTAAAAGAGCAAGCCTGTTTTGTGTGACAGGGATTCAAACCCGCGACACTCAGATTACTAGTCGAGCTCCCTAATCACCTGGTCATGTCGGGCCAGGCAGCAGTTAATTAAATGTCTCGCGAAAATACAAAGTAACGTATCGATCCGAAGATAGGTGGTTGTTGTTGTTCAGTGCATAGCTAAATACTAAGCTATGTGCACTCTGTTCCTCCAAATATATCAATTTCTGAATTTTAGCATTGTGAGCCCATAAACTTATTGTTGGCTAACTGGTAACTTAACCATAGGTTATACGATGAATATCCTTGTCGAACAGAAAGTCGAAACTATGAAATACAGAAGAAATGAAAGAGGAATCATCAAGTCGTATATTGAAGATTACATGTTTGAATGAATACACTTTATTTAAAACATCTCTACCTTAATACGAGATTCTGAATTATGTGAACTTTCTCATACTTGTAAAGCATTGTTGTAACTTACTACAAAAATTTCAAAGGATTGATGTAATATTTCACCTTAGACAGCATTGTTGTATCTTATTTTGAACCTTTTAAAGGATTGATGTTTACGTTCGACATCATTGTTGTAAGTTTTTGTGAATCTTTGAAAGGATTGATGTAATATTTCACGTTCCACAGCATTGTTGTATCTTATTGTGAATCTTTTAAAGGATTGATGTAATATTTCACGTTCGACAGCGTTGTTGTATTTTATTATGAACCTTTCAAAGGATTGATGTAATATTTCACGTTCGACAGCATTGTGGTAACTTTTTGTGAATCTTTGAAAGGATTGACGTAATATTTCACGTTCGACAGCGTTGTTGTATTTTATTATGAACCTTTTAAAGGATTGATGTAATATTTCACCTTCGACAGCGTTGTTGTAACTTAATGTGAAACGTTAAAAGGATAAAGGCATTGTTTTCACGTTCAACATACAATGATATTTCGGTGCACCTTCCTAATTACTAAAGTTCTGTTCCCTTAGCAATTTTTCACAAACTTGTCTCGACATAAGACGAAATATATAATTGTGTCTTTGAATTTTTATTTAAAGTACATAGTAGATTTTTCTCCTTGCAATAATTGTCTTGCACCTGTAGGTTTTTAAATATTTACTCAAGAAAATATAACTATAATACGTGAAAGGTCTCCGCCTCAAAATAATTCTGTTTAAGATAGTCACCAAGAAGTAGAAAACATAAAAAAATAATTTTCTGTAAATATCAAGATAGCAAGATATGAAGTCTTGACTTACCGGCTTCTGCAGGCCACCGTCAATGATAAGTTATACATTTCAGCTACAGCAAAAAAATCATATAAGTACATATTACGTGAATTAAAACTATTAGTTGTGAACGGTATAAAACAAATGATTATGTGAGGGTTAACATAAAACAATTAGTTGTGAACGGTATAAAACAAATGATTATGTGAGGGTTAACTTAAAACTATTAGTTGTGAACGGTATAAAACAAATGATTATCTGAGGGTTAACTTAAAACTATTAGTTGTGAGCGGTATAAAAAAATTATTATCTGAGGGTTAACTTAAAACTATTAGTTGTGAACGGTATAAAACAAATGATTATCTGAGGGTTAACTTAAAACTATTAGTTGTGAACGGTATAAAACAAATGATTATGTGAGGGTTAACTTAAAATTATTAGTTGTGAACGGTATAAAACAAATGATTATCTGAGGGTTAACTTAAAACTATTAGTTGTGAGCGGTATAAAACAAATGATTATCTGAGGGTTAACTTAAAACTATTAGTTGTGAACGGTATAAAACAAATGATTATCTGAGGGTTAACTTAAAACTATTAGTTGTGAACGGTATAAAACAAATGATTATGTGAGGGTTAACTTAAAACTATTAGTTGTGAACGGTATAAAACAAATGATTATGTGAGGGTTAACTTAAAACTATTAGTTGTGAACGGTATAAAACAAATGATTATCTGAGGGTTAACTTAAAACTGTTAGTTGTGAACGGTATAAAACAAATGATTATCTGAGGGTTAACTTAAAACTATTAGTTGTGAACGGTATAAAACAAATGATTATCTGAGGGTTAACTTAAAACTATTAGTTGTGAACGGTATAAAACAAATGATTATCTGAGGGTTAACTTAAAACTATTAGTTGTGAACGGTATAAAACAAATGATTATCTGAGGGTTAACTTAAAACTATTAGTTGTGAACGGTATAAAACAAATGATTATCTGAGGGTTAACTTAAAACTATTAGTTGTGAACGGTATAAAACAAATGATTATCTGAGGGTTAACTTAAAACTATTAGTTGTGAACGGTATAAAAGAAATGATTATCTGAGGGTTAACTTAAAACTATTAGTTGTGAACGGTATAAAACAAATGATTATCTGAGAGTTGACTTAAAACTATTAGTTGTGAGCGGTATAAAACAAATGATTATCTGAGGGTTAGCTTAAAACTATTAGTTGTGAACGGTATAAAACAAATGATTATCTGAGGGTTACCTTAAAACTATTAGTTGTGAACGGTATAAAACAAATGATTATCTGAGGGTTAACTTAAAACTATTAGTTGTGAACGGTATAAAACAAATGATTATCTGAGAGTTAACTTAAATTTATAAGTTGTGAACGGTATAAAACAAATGATTATCTGAGGGTTAATTTAAAACTATTAGTTGTGAACGGTATAAAACAAATGATTATCTGAGGGTTAACTTAAAACTATTAGTTGTGAACGGTATAAAACAAATGATTATCTGAGGGTTAACTTAAAACTATTAGTTGTGAACGGTATAAAACAAATGATTATCTGAGGGTTAACTTAAAACTATTAGTTGTGAACGGTATAAAACAAATGATTATCTGAGGGTTAACTTAAAACATTTTGGTTGTGAACGGTATAAAACAAATGATTATCTGAGGGTTAACTTAAAACTATTAGTTGTGAACGGTATAAAACAAATGATTATCTGAGGGTTAACTTAAAACTATTAGTTGTGAACGGTATAAAACAAATGATTATCTGAGGGTTGACTTAAAACTATTAGTTGTGAACGAAATAAAACAAATGATTATCTGAGGGTTGACTTAAAAATATTAGTTATGAACGGTATAAAACAAATGATTATGTGAGGGTTAACTTAAAACTATTAGTTGTGAACGGTATAAAACAAATGATTATCTGAGGGTTAACTTAAAACTATTAGTTGTGAACGGTATAAAACAAATGATTATCTGAGGGTTAACTTAAAACTATTAGTTGTGTACGGTATAAAACAAATGATTATCTGAGGGTTAATTTAAAACTATTAGTTGTGAACGGTATAAAACAAATGATTATCTGAGGGTTAACTTAAAACTATTAGTTGTGAACGGAATAAAACAAATGATTATCTGAGGGTTAACTTAAAACTATTAGTTGTGAACGGTATAAAACAAATGATTATCTGAGGGTTAACTTAAAACTATTAGTTGTGAGCGGTATAAAACAAATGATTATCTGAGGGTTAACTTAAAACTATTATTTGTGAACGGTATAAAACAAATGATTATCTGAGGGTTAACTTAAAACTGTTAGTTGTGAACGGTATAAAACAAATGATTATCTGAGGGTTAACTTAAAACTATTAGTTGTGAACGGTATAAAACAAATGATTATCTGAGGTTAACTTAAAACTATTAGTTGTGAACGGTATAAAACAAATGATTATCTGAGGGTTAACTTAAAACTATTAGTTGTGAACGGTAAAAACAAATGATTATCTGAGGGTTAACTTAAAACTATTAGTTGTGAACGGTATAAAACAAATGATTATCTGAGGGTTAACTTAAAACTATTAGTTGTGAACGGTATAAAACAAATGATTATCTGAGGGTTAACTTAAAACTATTAGTTGTGAACGGTATAAAACAAATGATTATCTGAGGGTTAACTTAAAACTATTAGTTGTGAACGGTATAAAACAAATGATTATCTGAGGGTTAACTTAAAACTATTAGTTGTGAACGGTATAAAACAAATGATTATCTGAGGGTTGACTTAAAACTATTGGTTGTGAACGGTATAAAACAAATGATTATCTGAGGGTTGACTTAAAACTATTAGTTGTGAACGGTATAAAACAAATGATTATCTGAGGGTTGACTTAAAACTATTAGTTGTGAACGGTATAAAACAAATGATTATCTGAGGGTTGACTTAAAACTATTAGTTGTGAACGGTATAAAACAAATGATTATCTGAGGGTTAACTTAAAACTATTAGTTGTGAACGGTATAAAACAAATGATTATCTGAGGGTTAACTTAAAACTATTAGTTGTGAACGGTATAAAACAAATGATTATCTGAGGGTTAACTTAAAACTATTAGTTGTGAACGGTATAAAACAAATGATTATCTGAGGGTTAACTTAAAACTATTAGTTGTGAACGGTATAAAACAAATGATTATCTGAGGGTTAACTTAAAACTATTAGTTGTGAACGGTATAAAACAAATGATTATCTGAGGGTTAACTTAAAACTATTAGTTGTGAACGGTATAAAACAAATGATTATCTGAGGGTTAACTTAAAACTATTAGTTGTGAACGGTATAAAACAAATGATTATCTGAGGGTTAACTTAAAACTATTAGTTGTGAACGGTATAAAACAAATGATTATCTGAGGGTTAACTTAAAACTATTAGTTGTGAACGGTATAAAACAAATGATTATCTGAGGGTTAACTTAAAACTATTAGTTGTGAACGGTATAAAACAAATGATTATCTGAGGGTTAACTTAAAACTATTAGTTGTGAACGGTATAAAACAAATGATTATCTGAGGGTTAACTTAAAACTATTAGTTGTGAACGGTATAAAACAAATGATTATCTGAGGGTTAACTTAAAACTATTAGTTGTGAACGGTATAAAACAAATGATTATCTGAGGGTTAACTTAAAACTATTAGTTGTGAACGGTATAAAACAAATGATTATCTGAGGGTTAACTTAAAACTATTAGTTGTGAACGGTATAAAACAAATGATTATCTGAGGGTTAACTTAAAACTATTAGTTGTGAACGGTATAAAACAAATGATTATCTGAGGGTTGACTTAAAACTATTAGTTGTGAACGAAATAAAACAAATGATTATCTGAGGGTTGACTTAAAAATATTAGTTATGAACGGTATAAAACAAATGATTATGTGAGGGTTAACTTAAAACTATTAGTTGTGAACGGTATAAAACAAATGATTATCTGAGGGTTAACTTAAAACTATTAGTTGTGAACGGTATAAAACAAATGATTATCTGAGGGTTAACTTAAAACTATTAGTTGTGTACGGTATAAAACAAATGATTATCTGAGGGTTAATTTAAAACTATTAGTTGTGAACGGTATAAAACAAATGATTATCTGAGGGTTAACTTAAAACTATTAGTTGTGAACGGAATAAAACAAATGATTATCTGAGGGTTAACTTAAAACTATTAGTTGTGAACGGTATAAAACAAATGATTATCTGAGGGTTAACTTAAAACTATTAGTTGTGAGCGGTATAAAACAAATGATTATCTGAGGGTTAACTTAAAACTATTATTTGTGAACGGTATAAAACAAATGATTATCTGAGGGTTAACTTAAAACTATTAGTTGTGAACGGTATAAAACAAATGATTATCTGAGGGTTAACTTAAAACTATTAGTTGTGAACGGTATAAAACAAATGATTATCTGAGGGTTGACTTAAAACTATTAGTTGTGAGCGGTATAAAACAAATGATTATCTGAGGGTTAACTTAAAACTATTAGTTGTGAACGGTATAAAACAAATGATTATCTGAGGGTTAACTTAAAACTATTAGTTGTGAACGGTATAAAACAAATGATTATCTGAGGGTTAACTTAAAACTATTAGTTGTGAACGGTATAAAACAAATGATTATCTGAGGGTTAACTTAAAACTATTAGTTGTGAACGGTATAAAACAAATGATTATCTGAGGGTTAACTTAAAACTATTAGTTGTGAACGGTATAAAACAAATGATTATCTGAGGGTTAACTTAAAACTATTAGTTGTGAACGGTATAAAACAAATGATTATCTGAGGGTTAACTTAAAACTATTAGTTGTGAACGGTATAAAACAAATGATTATCTGAGGGTTGACTTAAAACTATTGGTTGTGAACGGTATAAAACAAATGATTATCTGAGGGTTGACTTAAAACTATTAGTTGTGAACGGTATAAAACAAATGATTATCTGAGGGTTGACTTAAAACTATTAGTTGTGAACGGTATAAAACAAATGATTATCTGAGGGTTGACTTAAAACTATTAGTTGTGAACGGTATAAAACAAATGATTATCTGAGGGTTAACTTAAAACTATTAGTTGTGAACGGTATAAAACAAATGATTATCTGAGGGTTAACTTAAAACTATTAGTTGTGAACGGTATAAAACAAATGATTATCTGAGGGTTAACTTAAAACTATTAGTTGTGAACGGTATAAAACAAATGATTATCTGAGGGTTAACTTAAAACTATTAGTTGTAAACGGTATAAAACAAATGATTATCTGAGGGTTAACTTAAAACTATTAGTTGTGAACGGTATAAAACAAATGATTATCTGAGGGTTAACTTAAAACTATTAGTTGTGAACGGTATAAAACAAATGATTATCTGAGGGTTAACTTAAAACTATTAGTTGTGAACGGTATAAAACAAATGATTATCTGAGGGTTAACTTAAAACTATTAGTTGTGAACGGTATAAAACAAATGATTATCTGAGGGTTAACTTAAAACTATTAGTTGTGAACGGTATAAAACAAATGATTATCTGAGGGTTAACTTAAAACTATTAGTTGTGAACGGTATAAAACAAATGATTATCTGAGGGTTAACTTAAAACTATTAGTTGTGAACGGTATAAAACAAATGATTATCTGAGGGTTAACTTAAAACTATTAGTTGTGAACGGTATAAAACAAATGATTATCTGAGGGTTAACTTAAAACTATTAGTTGTGAACGGTATAAAACAAATGATTATCTGAGGGTTAACTTAAAACTATTAGTTGTGAACGGTATAAAACAAATGATTATTTGAGGGTTAACTTAAAACTATTAGTTGTGAACGGTATAAAACAAATGATTATCTGAGGGCTAACTTCAGTTTGATGAATAAAACTTCTTCCCCACAAACGACTCTTTTTTTTTTTAATGATTTTAGTTTGGTTTGTTTTGAATTTAGTGGAACGGGGGTTTCGAACCCGGAACTTCGATTCCGAGTCGAGCGCCCACAATCAGCCGGTCATGACAGGAGTATATTAATATAGTCGTACACGTAATTCAACTAGTTGACCTTTGATAAAGATGAGTGAATTGTTTGTTTGTTTTTTCAACATTTTTGCGTAAAGCTACACAAAAAACCGCCTACGCGTAACCTTTCCTGTTTTTGAAATGTCAGACCAGATGTTAAAGGTCAATTACACCCACCAGAATCTCTTTGGCTCTTGTGGTCTGATCGAACAGTGAGATTTAACGATTGTGGTTTTTTTGGCAACAGGCAATGAATCATGCACCTTTGAATTTACAATTCAAATGTGTTAACGAACGGGCCATGCTCAACTTTTGGTAAATTGGTAGTCAAGAAAGATCGTATTAAAGCCTAGTTCGTTTATGGTTTGTATAGCTTTAAGTGAACTCGAAATCTACATCGTTTATTTTAGAGCAAAGCCACATGAGCTATCTGCTGTGTCTGTCGTGGGGAATCAAACCTCGCATTTTAATGTTGCAAATCCGTAAACTTACCCTTGTTCCATCGAGGGGCGTATGTTATCAAGCTGTAGTTGAAAATATGTCTCAATAAACAACAATTTCACTCGAAATTTTCATTGAATTGTTTAATACGGCAGAGGTACCTTATTTCCTTGTTAAGTTTATTAAGTGAATTGTTTAATACGGCAGAGGTACCTTATTTCATTCAATTGTTTAATACGGCAGAGGTACCTTATTTCATTCAATTGTTTAATACGGTAGAGGTACCTTATTTCATTCAATTGTTTAATACGGCAGAGGTACCTTATTTCCTTGTTAAGTTTATTAAGTGAAAATATTCGACCAACAAATTGAGACCCAGCTAATATGAAGATGATTTAAGTGCATATATGATCACAGAAAGAACCTTTTAAAAGGGCTTTGGCATGGCCAGGTTGTTAAGGCACTCAACTCGTAATCCGATGATCGCAATTTCAAATCCCCGTCGCACCAAACAAGCTCGCCCTTTCAGGCGTAGGGGCGTTATAAATTATCGGGCAATCCCACTATTCGTTGGTAAAAGAGTAGCCCAATAGTTGACGGTGAGTGGTGATGACTACCTGCCTTTTCTCTAGTCTTACACTGCTAAATTATGGTATATTAGCACATATAGCCCTCCTGTAGCTTTGCGCGAATTTCAAAATGAAGCAAACAAACTAAAACCTTTTAAAAATACTTGTTTCGTCCTGTCTATACTTATATATCTACTCACAATTTACCACTTTATTTATCTTACGAAGTTAAATAAGACATATGTCTGTTTCACAGAAGCGATCTTGTCAAAATGTTTACGTAAACGACGTAATAAAAAGAAATATTATATCCCTGTTCAAGGAGGCTAAGGTTGTTACTTATCTGGTTCAAGACAAAACGAAAAAGATAATACATAACTCATATGACGTCTCAAGTATTGAATATTTGATCACAGTAATTTTCAATGCAGACTTTTGCTTCTTATAGCAGGGATATCTCTTTCTTTCATATATTATATGCGTTTTTGCTTCAATCTCTCAGATTGATGGCAAAAGTCATAAATTGATTACCCGTAATTAAATCATTTGATCAGGGTGATTAATTGCATATAAATCAGTAGGCTCAATATATTTTAGTAGACTGACAGCTGAGTTAATTTTTCGCAAGGCCAACCTGTTAGTATATCAAATGTTTTTGAATTACGAGCAAAGATACACCAAGGCTATCTCTGCTAGTCGTCCCTAATTTAGCAGTGTAAGACTAGAGAAAAGGCAGCTAGTCATTACCACCCACCGCCAACTCTTGGGCTACTCTTTTATCAAATAATAATAGGATTTATCGTAACATTATAACACCCTCGTAGCAGAAAAGGAAGGGGTTTGGTGGGTAGGGGATTCAGATCTGCGACCCTCAGATTGCGAGTCGAGCGCCCTAACCACTTGGCCACACCAGACCGTTAATGTATGAAAGATATAGATACAAGCAATTGTTATTTATACTTTGGGAATCGAATTTTTATTTTTCTGATGTTGTTTTAACAGTCTAAGTATTGTTATTTTATGTTTATATTTTACTTTGCATTCTGTAAATATGAATGTTTAGATAGCGTGTGTTTTCTTATAGCAAAGCCACATTGGGCTATCTGCTGAGCCCACCGAGGGGGATCGAACCCCTGATTTTAGCGTTGTAAATCCGTAAACGTATTGTTGTACTAGCGGGGGTGCTTTCAGATAGCAAAGACAAAGAATACACTGAAATATATAACATAAATAAACGAATAAATTATTTATAAATATTTAATTCTGGTTTTGGCTCTGAGATAATACACAAGAAAAGAAAATGAGTTTTATTGCAGTTTCACTTCAATATTTAGCATTATAGAGCAAGATACGATGTCGGAACTAAAAATGTAATACACTTGAATACAACCTAGTATTCACTGGGTTCACTTGAATACTAATCCAGTAAGGGTTCGAATCTCCGTCACACCAAACATGCTCGCCCATTCAGCCGTGGGAGCTTTATAATGCGACGGTCAATCCCACTATTCGTTAGTAAAAGAGTAGCCCAAGAGTTAGCGGTGGGTGGTGATGACTAGCTGCCTTCCCTTTAGTCTTACAGTGCTAAATTATGGACGGCTAGCCTAGGTGTAGTTTTGCGCGATATTCAAAACAAACCAAACAAACTTTGCCTTAAACAAATTTGCATTGCAACAGATATTCGAATTTTAGCTGAACGTTCATGGTTATCTTTGAAAGGCCTGAAACTAACTGTTAACGCAATGTTAAAAATCCTAACAGTTTTGCTGCTGTTAATAATTTTAAATGCATGTTATTTTTATTGATCACTTAACATTTAAATGTAGGTCATTGCAAGAATAATTAATGACGCAACCAAAACTGCCCTTTAGCGAGTTTCACTTCACTTCTTGAACTTCAGACTAACCCATACAATCTCCAATCCCTAAACACAGTTACAAGTACCTTGAACAGGCTTCAGTTAAGCCACAGTCGATATAAAGTTATACGTTTTACAGTTAAAACTACGCATTTCGTAAGTTGAAGTGATGATTCTGGAAGTTAACAAAAATAATTCTTTTTTTTTTTTTTTGATACGAAATAAAATAAAAATATTTAAGAGAATCAGTCGCGAGGAGATTTGAATAATTTATGTTTCAGTAACTTTCTTTAATATAATATTTTTGTTAAATCATATTTTATGGTAAGATTTTTAAATGCGAACTTTAATAATGTATGCATTATAAAATAATGTGATACATAATTTTTTGGCCCAATGACATTTCGTTAGTAACCTAGTTTTTCTCAATAATATCAAGAAACCTAAATATATTTTCTAATCTTTTTATTTCTCTGAATCTAAACCTCTTATCTCAAAATAATATTTGAAGCATTAATATTTCAGAATGTATTACTTAGTATTAAATATTTTTTTTTTTACAAAAATTAGGATTTCCAAACATCCATCACTATTTGAAGAGAGTTGTTATTTAGACACACATACAAAAAACAAAACAGAAAAGATCAGTGTTGCGCATTAATTATTAAACGTACATTAAAAATAGTGCTCGCAAGTGCTTTCTCTGACTTTTGCTTCAGCAATCATTCAAAAGTTTCTTGTTTCTTTGCGTGTTTCTATGTATTTAAACATGAGTTTGGTTGCGTATCGAGAGATCCAAGATACGAGCACCAATATCTTCCTATTTTGAGGTTGATAGTATGGTGTAGGTGACGCTACGATCATGCTATTTTATCAGACAATAGTAATCAAAGACATTGGTTTGGTTTGTTTTGTTTTGAATTTCGCGCAAAGCTACAGGAGAACTATCTGCGCTAGCCGTACCTAATTTAGCAGTGTAAGACTAGAGGAAAGACAGCTAGTCATCACCACCCACCGCCAACACTGGGGCTACTCTTTACCAACGCCACCTACCAACAACTCTTGGACTACTCTTTTATCAACGAATAATTGGATTGACCGTGACATTATAACGCCTTTACGGCTGAAAAGGCTAGCATGTTTGGTGTGACGGGGATTCGATCCCGCAGCCACCTAGCCATGTGGGTCACCAACGGGACATGAACTACTAATCTTGGAATTCACGGACCGTACATCTAAATAATGGGTCTTGAATTTTGTTCTAAATGTTTTAATGAATATTTCATTGTCATTACGTAATAATAGAAATCTGAAATTTCAAGACAAGTAAATATCCTGAGTTTATGTAAATATAGACCCGGCATGCCAGTTGGTTAAGGCACTCGACTCGTAATCTGAGGGTTACGGGTTGGAATCCCCGTCGCACAAAACATGCTTGCCCTTTCAGACGTAGGGGTGTTATAAAGTTATGGTCAATCTCACTATTCGTTTGTAAAAGAGTAGTCCAAGCGTTGGCGGTGGGTGATGATGACTAGCTGTCTTTCCTCTAGTCTTACACTGCTAAATTAGGTACGGCTAGCACAGATAGTTCTCCTGTAGCTTTGCGCGAAATTAAAAAAAAAACCAAAACCAAACCAATGTCTTTGATTACTATTGTCTGATAAAATAGCATGATCGTAGCGTCACCTACACCATACTATCAACCTCAAAATAGGAAGCCTGCTTTTTTGACATTGTTGGCTGTGAAGTATGAAGCCTCTGGACATATGCTGGACACTCTAACTCCGAGGTTAAGGGTGATCAACATATAACAGTCAGATTACAAATGTATAATATACACATTATTCATTACTTAACCTCATATGTACAAATTCCCTAACCACATGTTCAGAGAACCAAATTTTTAACAATACTGGCACAATTCAAAATAATAGCCCTAGAATATGAACCGACATTTAACACATCGTATCCAATAAGAGTATGTCCCTTTTGCCTAAGGTCCAGTCTACGTCTAAGATAAAAAGGGTTTACCTTTTAAACCTTTTTTTTTACTGTAATTTAGATTTGGAATGATAAAATGTCGATATGTATCTGATTTATGATACTTGTCTTATACTACTAAATTAGGAACGGCTAATGCAGATAGCCATCGTGTAGGTTTGCGCCAAATTAGAACAACAACAGCAACAAACAAACTGTTTCTTGGCGCGTTGCGTTGGTTGCATTTATAGGCATGAGGAGAGTTTCTAGAAATTTCAGCCTGCACAACAATACTGACGATACACCAGTGTTTACGTACACATATATTGTTAATTTTTAAACTCGAGAATATTCTAGAAATATAATGAATAGCCGAGAATTTCGTAATACAGATTCAACGGCAAAAGTTATGTACATTTATAAATATAAATTTAACTTAAACAAACCTCTGTATTAAATTAGTTATATAACAGTAAATTCGACACGGATGTCACAAGTCACATGCATAATCCCACTTCATTAGTTGCTTAATTGCTGCTGATCGTCTGCGAGCCATTTGGTCGGCAGTACTGAATTAGAAATGACTATGCCTGAGCCATGAAGCATCTAATCTGATCTCTTAGCCCTTGGTTAAAAATACCAAGTACTTTGTAGTGATAATAAATTAAAGTGGTTGTTTGTATTGTAACAGTTTAGATACCAGTTTAGGCTTAACACTCTTAGTTCTTTTTTTGTGTATTTCTAATATTTTAATATATATTGTTATGGTAATGAAACCAAAACCATACCCTATCCTTTTTCTAAAGCCTTAAAACAATCTACAGGTCCGGCATGGCCAGGTTGGTTAAGGCGTGCGACTCGTAATTTGAGGGTCGCGGGTTCGCATCCCCGTCGCGCCAAACAATCTCGCCCCTTTTAGCCGTAGGGGCGTTATAATGTGACGGTCAATCCCACTATTCTTTGGTAAAAGAGTCGGCCAAGAGTTTGCGGTGGGTGATGATGATTAGCTGCCTTCCCTCTCGTCTTACACCTATATTAGGAACAGCTAACGCAGATGGCCTTCGAGTAGCTTTGCGCGA
The DNA here is from genome assembly GCF_004210375.1 of Tachypleus tridentatus. Taxonomy (NCBI): domain Eukaryota; kingdom Metazoa; phylum Arthropoda; class Merostomata; order Xiphosura; family Limulidae; genus Tachypleus; species Tachypleus tridentatus. Next base: position 3,911,938 of record NC_134826.1, on the reverse strand, counting down.
AATTAAAAAAAAAACCAAAAAAAACTAAAACAACCTAAAACGGATAAATTCAAAACCATTTACGTTTGAAACACAGCATTTTATAATATAGTTTAGAATTTTCGTAATCGTGTTTTTATATCTTAGGCTACGCTCGACAGAAGACTTTGTGTTACTTACGTTATTTATTATTTGATAAAAAAGAAACCTTATTTCCCTTTAGACATTCAATACTTTGAAATGTAATTTACTTTATATACTTTAAAAACTCGTCTTTACTTATTCATTAGTATTCAGTATTCAGTTACGACAGGTTACATACAGTTGAAACACTGTAATTATACCCAAGTACTTTGATGAAACACCACCATACCACGTGTACTAATGTATAAACAACTTAGGATTTACTTACCTATGGGAATATTTTTTTGTGAAAGATGAAATACAATTTTTAACAAAACCGTGGTTGTATAAGATACAGATATGAAGAGGATTTTTAATTTAAGAACGACTTTTTTTGTTGTAATTAATTCTTGAAGAAGAAAAGAACCAGTCGAAACGCAAATGCTTCGTGTTGTACCTAGAGGTCGCTAGTTAGTACAGATAAGAAAAAAAATATTTATTTGTTCTCAGTGACCTGTCCAGTTTTTCTTCAAAGAATCAGGAAGTCTCTAGTGCATTGTTTCCTAAGGCAGGAAGAGAAGGAAGTTCTTACGTGTTTCCGTTTGTTTCTGTTGGTGGCCTCTTTGGTAAAGGATTAGTACAGCCAAAACTCACAAAAGATAAAGCTGTAGTTGGCTGCTTGTATTTACTTTGTTCCGGTTTTTTTTTTTCCTCTCTCAAATCTCACAGACGTATCTTGTCCATCAGTTGTTGCTTTAGGAGAAAAGAGGATTCTTTCAGAGAAAATGTTTCAATCTCCTATGGATGACATTCCTGAAGACCATTAAACATGGTGTAAACAAAATAACATTGCTGCCTTAGTTACCTCTCTCTTAGTGTCCTTTTATACGTCATATGTGAGTTCGAATTGAAAGAAAGTAAACAAATTGAAATCACATACTAATCACTGTGTTTTAAAATTATTTTACGTTGTATTTTATGTGTTTATAGCTTACGTATTATAAGAAATAAAGAATTAAAACACACTTAAATCAGTTATTTATTTTTGCACACTTAACACATTTGTCCATGCCGGGCTCTACACTTCATTCAGAACCCAATAAAATCGCCCAGTAAGTAAGGTATCAAAAGATAACTACTTCGAGGGTATAAAGACTTTTGGTTTTGTTGTTGGCCCGGCATGGCCAGGTGGTTAAGGTACTCAATTCGTAATCTGAGGATTACAGGTTCGAATCGCCGTCACATCAAACATGCTCGCCATTTTATCCGTGGGGGCGTTGTAAGGTGACGGTCAATCCTACTATTCGTTGGTAAAAGAGTAGCCAATATTTGGCGGTGGGTGGTGATGACTAGCTGCCTTCCCTTTAGTCTTACACTGCTAAATTAGGGACGGCTAGCGCAGATAGCCCTCGAGTAACTTTGTGCGAAATTAAAAAAGAAACAAATTATTTCGTTGCCCTGGTTAGTTACTATCAATTAAGACTAATTATTGATTAATACACAATTAATACAATTAATTAACTAACTGTATATCGTATCTCACACTAATCCTTGTATGATACCCTATTCATATAATTCTTAATTAATAACCAATTGTATATCGTATCTCACATTAATAGGATACCCTATTTATATAATTCTTAATTAATAACCAATTGTATATTGTATCTCACATTAATAGGATACCCTATTCATATAATTGTTAATTAATAACTAACATACATAAGTATGTGTTCATCACTATTTAGTTTCATCCTATCTACCTAGTTTTTTAGGTAATTTGTTTTCATTTTCTATGTTAATACTAGTCAGAATTAGTGGACTGAACGTTGTATAAAATGGTCAGTATGTGGTCACATGTGTTCGTGTGTATTAGTTACTTATCTCAACAACTAGAATTATATTTTAAGAGATAATGTAACTGAGTCAACTGAGAAAGCCGCTATTCTATTGGTTGATATGTAAAGTTAATGTAGATTTATTCAGTGGTTCCTTTGAATGATTTATAACTGAATTACAAAACGAAAACGTTAAGCTTTTTAAAACATGACAAAAGACGAATTTTGACAGCTTAGTATAGTTTATGTGATAAGTTTTGACAGCTTAGTATAGTTTATGTGATAAAGTTTTTACAGCTTAGTATAGGCAATAGTTTATGTGATAAAGTTTTGACAGCTTAGTGTAGTTTATGTGATAAAGTTTTGACAGCTTAGCGTAGTTTATGTGATAAAGTTTTGACAGCTTAGTGTAGTTTATGTGATAAAGTTTTGACAGCTTAGTATAAGCAATAGTTTATGTGATAAGGTTTTGACAGCTTAGTATAGTTTATGTGATAAAGTTTTGACAACTTAGTATAGTCAATAGTTTATGTGATAAAGTTTCCAGCGCCATCTTTTTATGATTAACACGTCTGGCCAAGATAACCAATGTGCCGAGGACTGAAACCGTTTATAAATGGCGCTCACATTAAGTTTTTATTGGTTGGTATCTAAGCACGATGCTACACAACAAGCTATTTGTATTATGCTCACCATGGGTATCGAAATCCGGTTTGTATCGTAATAAGTCTACAACCAGTCGGGAGAAAGGATCACGTGAAGAATGGAGAAAACAGAAAAATTACTTTAAACTGAGCAAGAAGTGCATAAGCGGGCCTACATAATACTTGATACACATGGGCAAAAGCAAGTACGTGACAACAAAGAACTCCATTTCCCCAAATATACTCTGTGGTAGTTTAATCAAAGGTCCCACAGTACATACCTGCTTTTTGTTCCTTTCTTTCTGTCTATTCCAATCCCTCGAACATAGAAGAACAAACGTTCAATATTTATTTATTTGTATGATACAATTATCTCACACTAAACAGAAGTTCGTGGTTTTCTAACATATTTCCAAATATTACGCATACTATAAAGGCTTCGTTTGAAACTAAAAAGTCAGTAAATCGACGAAATCTAAAGACACGTGTTTTGAAGTAGTGGTCTATCTCGTTTTCCATTTTGTCTGTATAAATCAACCCTTAAAACAAAGAAAATAATAATTTTATCATAAACAATAAATATAATTTCTGGATTTGTCTTTCCATGAGTTACAGTGAAAGTTTTTATCGAATTATGAGAGCCAATTACACTTAGATAATATTTCGTGATGACGAGAAAACCCTCTTCAAATAAAAACTGTATCTAAAGACAAATGGTATGGGTATTAACACTTTCATTAAAATAAAGTAGTGAACAACTTTTCAGCCATTTTAGGTCATCTTCAGGTTAATAAAGGTTAGCCTGAAGATGACCTAAGAAGGTCGAAATGTTGTTCTCTATTTTAATAAAGTTTTAATACCCATACCAATCCTCTTAATATACATTTTAGATAAGATTTGTGCATAGTATTTTGTAATCTACATCAGAAACTTCTAGCTTACCAGGCATGCGCGATCTTCAAGACTTTCAAACTACATCCAAAACCACGGACCAAAATATCTCTTGTTCACACTAACTGTAAAAAGTGTCACACACTAACTATATTTGCTATGAGAGTCGGAAGCAAAGATTGATGGTTGAAGAAGAAAACAATGTTGATAAGGCACTAGGAAAATTCCAGAGAAGTTGAGATAGCGGATGAAGGTGATTAAACCAACTTTAACTTGTATGGAGTGAGCCGGAACCAGTAAAGACTATATATGTTATTAGCCAAATCTCTGACTCGGCGTGTCGATACGGTCGAAACTGGAGTTCAAAAACGACACAAGAAATTTTTCTTACAGAGGAAACGAAGTAACAATTTAGGATTTTGTTTTCTTTTTAAAATTCTTTTTGGTAGTTTTACATTAAGGATAACGATGGAAAGAAATGGAAATCGGTTAAAAATTTGAAAGTAAGCTCAAATATAGTTCAGAGGAGATGCAGAGAAAACTGAATGTGGCGAGGCCTATCTTTAGAGTAAGAAGCTGCGAATCAGAAAACTGAATGTGGCGAGGCCTAGCTTTAGAGTAATAAGCTGCGAATCTGAATTGCCAAAAAGAAAAAAGTAGCTCTGAATTTAGGAGTCGTGGGTGTGTTATAAGAGTGACGGTCACTTTTTGCTATGCGGTTAAACAAAACTGAAGACTTGGCTGAGGGTGCTGTTAAATAATTGTCTTCCTATGGGAGATCAGTTTAATATTAGACGTGTTTAAGTGATTTATTTTACTTGTAATTAATTCAGTACCAACAATATTTTACCTTTAAATGTTACTACTCGTATTATCAAGAAACAAGTCACTTTAATTAAACATATCATTCGTAGAATTGAATGATCTTCAAGATGATACAAGGCACTGAATAATATTTATAATTAATACATAGTATTGAACGTTATTATAATAGATACTTAGCAATAAATGATCTTAAAACTGGTCCCCAGTACCGAATAATATTACAGCTAGTGATAACTAGAAACCCACTTGAAAAAAAATGATCTCAGGGCGTCTTGAGATACGATATTACAATTGGACAACAGCAATGGCTGGTCTTCTTACAACTATTACTTAGTTTTAAACTGACATATCACTAAACTTGCTTGTTTTTGCTAAAAATAAGCTACGCAGTGAAAAACGTGTTCTGTCAGCAATTGCTATAGAAATTGAGTTTTCAGCATTATAATCCCTCAGATGTCAGTAATGCTGAGCCACTATTTGAAAACCAGTGAAGGACAGTAGAGTTTTATGGTTTGAAAACCAGTGAAGGACAGTAGAGTTTTATGGTTTGAAAACCAGTGAAAATCGGCAGTGTTTTACGGTCTGAAAACCAGTAAAGGTCAACAGTGTTTTATGGTTTGAGAACCAGTGATGGTCAACAGTGTTTTACGGTTTGAAAACCAGTGAAAATCGGCGGTGTTTTACGGTTTGAAAACCAGTGAAGGTTAGCAGTGTTTTACGGTTGAAAACCAGTGAAGGTCAGTAGTGTTTTACGGTTTGCATAATGTAATTTTATTAAATGTTCGAAATGCGCTTAAGCCCAAAGATATGAAATACTGACATTTATGAATACATACTGTTTTACGTGTAAGCAATAATAGTAATGGCGGATATAATTTTTACTTAACGATGCTCGGTTTCGTAAGCATGTGTAATCGCTAAGTTTAGCATAAGTATACAACTCAATTCTCTGAGCTAATGCCGACGACAGGTAACAAGAGTGATTATTTTTTATGGTGGAGGTTTTGTACATCTCAGTCGTCGGGTTAACAGTTAAGGAAACTTCTCTGTATGCTAGAATTATTATAATTTCTTGCTTGTGATATAGATGAGTACGTAAAAACAGCTAACGAATAGCTGCATTATTTTGATGTATAATTAGAGTAAGTATTATAAGAACTCAGTTTTTCTACTGACCAAGTTGTCTCTTGTTTACCCTAAGATTCAAGGCTCCATAAGCGTATTGGATTCTTTCTGTTTGCAAATACAAATGCCAACTGACACCAGAACATTTCGGTTTGCTTTTAACTGTCATTCTCAATAGATTCTGTAAACTCACTGTGGCTCAGTAGCAAACCTAGAGGTCCACAAAGCTAAAGCTTTTGTTTCATGTTTTTTGTTTGATTGTTTTGTACTTCGCGCACAGCTGCACGAGGGTTATTTGCTTTAGTTATCCCTAATTTATCAGTATAAGACTAGAGGGAAGGCGGCTAGTTATTACAATCCACCGCCAACTCTTGAGTACTTTTTCATCAACGAATAGTGGGATTGATCAGCACATTATAACACCTTCACGTCTCAAGGATGAGCATGTTTGGTGTGGCAGGGATTCGAATCCGTAGCCCTCTGGTTAAGAGTCGAGCGTTCTAACCACGTTTCTATGCTGGAACATTTGTGTTCAGGTATATGCGGTCGGCACAGTACATACAGCCCACTGTGTGGCTTAGTGCTAAACTGCAGATAAATGACAAAAAATCAAGTGATTATCATGGTTGTCAGTTTTACTGTATGAAAAATAAAAATATAAATATGTTCATTGGATCATTAACATACTGTAGCTGTTACTTCTTTATAAACTACAATTTCTCAGCGATATGAAAAGTTTCATTACTCTTGTGTATAGCAATTACTAATCACATCTGGGTATTCTGCCACCCCTGTACAATAAATGCTTCATTCATCTGAACACAATGGCTTTCACTTTAATATGTCATCACTAAGTTATTTTAGGCGGTAATGTTTATTTGACCTTAATGAGATAAGACTTGTGAGAAGTAATGCGGGATGACTGTGGAGTGGAATATTCCATTAACATTCTCATTTTCCATACAAAATGTCTCCTAACGACTTCTCCGGCCCATCAAAGTGCTAGTCTCCATTATGACTCTCTGCACTTTACTTTAACGATTTATTTCACAGTGAGTTTTATTTTCACAGACTTTTATTTCACAAAACGCATTGCTGACTCATAGACAAGGCTTCACAGTAACACTGATGAAGATATTTGTTAGACAAGGCTTCACAGTAACACTGATGAAGATATTTGTTTTGTATTTCGCGCAAAGATTACGAGGGATATCTGCGCTAGCCATCCCTAATTTATAAGTATAAGACTAGAGGGAAGACAATTAGTCATCACTACCCACCGCCTACTCTTGGGGAACTCTTTTACCAACGAAAAAGCGAGATTGATTGTCACGTTATAACGTCCCAACGGCTGGAAGAGCGAGCATGTTTGGTGCGACAGGGATTTAAACCCGCGACCCTCAGACTACGAGTAGAGAGCCATAGCCACTTGGTCATGCCTGGTCTTGATGAAGAAAAGCCTTCTTTTCGTTAAATGAATGTTTCGATATGTCTTGAATGGGTAACAAAGAAAGCTTTATTGTAAATGTACAACGTTTCGTACAAGGTTATTCCGTCATCAGATACGACAAAAATGTCTATGGGTATCACTCATTGTATTTTAGTTTCTCAGTCTACACTCTCAAAGGTCGCATAATCTATTGTGTTTTTTTCCTCTCAGTCGGCTCCGAAGATTCTAAAAGCTTAAAGAACTTTCCAGCGATAACAACGTGAAGTCCTAGACTAAACCTCCTCAACCATCCTTCTGTCCAGGAAAATTGATGTCATATTGAAGTTAACCGTCTTTTGTGCGGGCTGCTACTTGAGCAATGTTGAAGGCCTCAATAAACTCTTCCTGTTGAAAAAAAAGAAACCTAGCTTTACGAGATACAGAAAATAACGACAGCTTACAGAGCACTGAAGTTTATTAAAGTTTATAGTTAGGGCCAAGACCGTAATGCGACACACTTATGTTATTTCCTTTATTTTCCTCAGAAGTTTTAAACATTTTATTTTTCGTCAGGAAATTGATTTTTTTAACCGGCAAACACTGTTTTTAAAGCTCCAGAAAGCCAGTGGTGGGTAGGTGGTGATGACTGGCTGCCTTCCCTCTCGTATCACACTGCTAAATTAGGGACGCCTAGCGCAGATAGATCTCGTGTAGCTTTGCGCGTAATTAAAAAACAAACAAACTTTTTAATAATTTTGCTTTTTTGTAAAATATTGAACAAAAGTGAATGTGCGCAAATATAACGTGTTATAAGTTTATCGTTAGGTATTTGGAAGGAAAAGCACGCATTATATATAAGCAAGTACGATAGTTCATTACTTTTTTCTTTGAATTTATTGTGGTCTGATGATTAATCAGCCTGAACCGTGAATCCGAGGGCTCATTATTTGCAGCCTATTTTAGGTTTTTTTGTTTGTTTGTTTGTTTTGAATTTCGCGCAAAAAATGCTCGAGGGCTATTTGCGCTAGCCGTCCTAATTTAGCAGTGTAAAACAAGAGGGAAGGCAGCTGGTCATCACCACCTACCGCCAACTCTTGGGCTACTGTTTTACCAACGAATAGTGGGATTGACCGTCATACTATAATGCTCCCACGGCTGAAAGGGTGAGCATGTTTGGTGCGACTGGGATTCGAACCCGCGACCCTCGGATTAAGAGTCGAACGTCTTAACACACTTGGCCATGCCAGGCCAGGTTTTTTTGTACCTTATGATTATGAGTGATATTAATTAATTGTTTGTTTGAAATTAAGCACAAAGCTACACAATGAACTGTCTTCAGACAGACTGCTGTGCTACTGGTGAGAAAGGGGTTAGTGCGTTATAAGAATAATGGTCAAATTCTATAATTCTGTAAAATAAGAGTAGTCCAAGCTCTGTTGATTAGTTGTAATCACCGTGTAATCTGTAAGCTAAAGATGAGGGTGGACTGTGTACAGATAGCCCTTAGATTATGGGACATGTCTTATGGATAGCCCTTAGATTATGGGACATCTCTTACGGATAGACCTTTGATTATGGGACATCTCTTACGGATAGCTATTAGATTATGGGACATCTTTTACGGATAGCCCTTAGATTATCGGACATCACTTACGGATAGCCCTTTGATTATGGGAAATCTCTTACGGATAGCCCTTAGATTATGGGACATCACTTACGGATAGCCCATAGATTATGGGACATCTCTTACGGATAGCCCTTAGATTATCGGACATCACTTACGGATAGCCCATAGATTATGGGACATCTCTTACGGATAGCCCTTTGATTATGGGACATCTCTTAAGGATAGCCCTTTGATTATGGGACATCTCTCACCGATAGCCCTTTGATTATGGGACATCTCTTACGGATAGCCATTTCAGTAGTTTGCGAGAAAATTCAAGAGGAAGCAAATAAGCTCCCTTTATAAATGAAAGTCAAATAACGAAATTGGTGATGAGAACTGATTCACCTAGCGAATGACTTACCAACGTATTGATCATATTTTCTTTTCCTAATTACATCTCCAAACAAGCGTAGAGCACCACGAAATTATTGGTGCAAATATTTATAGTTGGATAATAAAGGAAAAAAAGTACAAATTATTGAAACCTACTAAGAGACAATGAAAGTGCGAAGTTTAATGTTTGTTCTATTTTAATAAATCACAAAACTGTTTTTACATTGATGTCTTGACAGGTTTGTTTGTTTCTTTTGAATTTCGCACAAAGCTACTCGAGGGCTATCTGTGCTAGCCGTCCCTTATTTAGCAATGTAAGACTAGAGGAAAGGCAGCTAGCCATCACTACCCACCGCCAACTCTTGGGCTACTCTTTTACCAACGAATAGTGGGATTGATCATGACATTATAACGCCCCCACGGTGAAAAAGCGAGCATGTTACGCACGACGAATATGCGAACCCGCGACTCGCAGATTAGGAGCCGCACGCCTTAACACGCTTGGCCATGCGTGGTTCACAACTTGACAGGTACAAATTCACAGATAATGCTTGTACAATATTTCAGAAAACAACAAAAATATATTATACTTAGAAATAATCTGGAATACCTTGTAATACGTTACTTCTGTAAAATAAAGGGTTTACCTTCAGTAACTGAAAGGAAATAAAAACAAGAACAAATATGAAGACCGGCTACACAAGTTAGAGAAATAGGAACGCAAGTACACTGATAAGTGTCTAGACTACAGACACATTAATAATACACCAAGTACACTGATAAGTGTCTAGACTACAGTGGCATTAATAGTACACCAAGTAAACTGATAAGTGACTAGACTACAGTGGCATTAACAGTAAACCAAGTACACTGATAATTGACTAGACTACAGCGGCATTAATAGTAAACCAAGTACACTGATAAGTGACTAGACGCATGTACAGAGGCATTAATAGTAAACCAAGTACACTGATAAGTGACTAGACTCTTGTACAGTGGCATTAATAGTACACCAGGTACACAGATAGTTGACTAGACTACAATGGCATTAATAGTAACCAAGTACACTGATAAGTGACTAGACTCATGTACAGTGGCATTAATAGTACACAAAGTACACAAATAACTTACTAGACTACAGTGGCCTTAATAGTATACAAAGTAAACTGATACGTGACTGGACTACAGTGGCATTAACAGTACACCATGTACACAGATAAGTGACTAGACTCATCTACAGTGGCATTAATACTAAACCAATTACACTGATAAGTGACTAGACTAGAGTGGTATTAATAGTAAACCAAGTACACTGATAAGTGACTAGACTACAGTGGCATTAATAGTAAACCATGTAAATTGATAAGTGACTAGACTACAGTGGCATTAATAGTACACCAAGTTCACTGATAAGTCTCTAGACTACAGTGGAATTAATAGTAAATCAAGTACTCTGATAAGTGACTAAACTACAATGCCATTAATAGTAAACCAAGTACACTGATAAGTGACTAGATTACAGTGGCATTAATAGTACACCAAGTACACTGATAAATAACTAGACTCATGTACAGTGGCATTATTATTAACCAAGTACACTGTAAAGTGACTAGACTTCAGGGGCAATAATAGTACACCAAGTACACAAATAAGTTACTAGACTACAATGGGATTAATAGTATACCAAGTACACTGATAAGTGACCAGAATACAGTGGCATTGATAGTACACCTAGTACACTGATAAGTGACTAGACTCACGTACAATGGTATTAATACTAAACCAAGTAAACTGATTAGTGACGAGACTCATTTACAGTATTATTAATAGTAAAACAAGTACACTGATAAGTGACTAGACAACAGTGGCATTAATAGTATACCAAGTAAACTGATAGGTGACTGGACTACAGTGGCATTAATAGTACACCAAGTACACAGATAAGTGACTAGACTCATATACAGTAGAATTTATCGTAAACCAAGTACACTGATAAATAAATAGACCCATGTACAGTGGCATTAATAGTACACCAAGTACACTGATAAATAACTAGACTCATGTACAGTGGCATTAATAGTAAACCAAGTACACTCATAAGTGACTAGACTACAGTGGCATTAATAGTACACCAAGTACACTGATAAATAACTAGACTCATGTACACTGGCATTATTATTAACCAAGTACACTGTAAAGTGACTAGACTTCAGGGGCATTAATAGTACACCAAGTACACAAATAAGTTACTAGACTACAATGGGATTAATAGTATACCAAGTACACTGATAAGTGACTAGACTACAGTGGCATTAGTAGTAAACTAAGTACACTGATAAGTGACCAGACTACAGTGGCATTGATAGTACACCTAGTACACTGATAAGTGACTAGACTCACGTACAGTGGTATTAATACTAAACCAAGTAAACTGATTAGTGACGAGACTCATTTACAGTATTATTAATAGTAAAACAAGTACACTGATAAGTGACTAGACAACAGTGGCATTAATAGTATACCAAGTAAACTGATAGGTGACTGGACTACAGTGGCATTAATAGTACACCAAGTACACAGATAAGTGACTAGACTCATATACAGTAGAATTTATAGTAAACCAAGTACACTGATAAATAAATAGACTCATGTATAGTGGCATTAATAGTACATCAAGTACACTGATAAATAACTAGACTCATGTACAGTGGCATTATTGTTAACCAAGTTCACTGATAATTGACTACACTACAGTGAAATTAATAATATACCAAGTACACAAATAAGTGACTAGACTACAGTGGCATTATTTGTACACCAAGTACACTGATAAATGACAAGACTCATGTTCAGTGGTATTAATAGTAAAACAACTACACTCATAAGTGACTAGACTACAGTGGCATTAATAGTACATCAAGGACACAGACAAGTGACTAGACTCATCTACAGTGGCATTAATACTAAACCAAGAACACTGCTAAGTGACTAGACTACGGTGGCATTAATAGTAATCAAGTACACTGATAAGTGACTAGACTACAGATGCATTAATAGTAAACCAAGTACACTGATAAATGACTCTATTCATGTATAGTGGCATTAATAGTACACCAAGTACACAAATAAGTTACTAGACTACAGTGGCATTGATAGTACACCTAGTACACTGATAAGTGACTAGACTTATGTACAGTGGTATTAATACTAAACCAAGTAAACTGATTAGTGACGAGACTCATTTACAGTATTATTAATAGTAAAACAAGTACACTGATAAGTGACTAGACAACAGAGGCATTAATAGTATACCAAGTAAACTGATAGGTGACTGGACTACAGTGGCATTAATAGTACACCAAGTACACAGATAAGTGACTAGATTCATATACAGTAGAATTTATAGTAAACCAAGTACACTGATAAATAAATAGACTCATGTACAGTGGCATTAATAGTAAACCAAAAACATTGATAAATAACTAGACTCATGTACAGTGGCATTAATAGTAAACCAAGTACACTGATAAGTGACTAGACTACAGAGGCATTAATAGTACACCAAGTACACTGATAAATAACTAGACTCATGTACAGTGGCATTATTATTAACCAAGTACACTGTAAAGTGACTAGACTTCAGGGGCATTAATAGTACACCAAGTACACAAATAAGTTACTAGACTACAATGGGATTAATAGTATACCAAGTACACTGATAAGTGACTAGACTACAGTGGCATTAGTAGTAAACCAAGTACACTGATAAGTGACCAGACTACAGTGGCATTGATAGTACACCTAGTACACTGATAAGTGACTAGACTCATGTACAGTGGTATTAATACTAAACCAAGTAAACTGATTAGTGACGAGACTCATTTACAGTATTATTAATAGTAAAACAAGTACACTGATAAGTGACTAGACAACAGTGGCATTAATAGTATACCAAGTAAACTGATAGGTGACTGGACTACAGTGGCATTAATAGTACACAAAGTACACAGATAAGTGACTAGACTCATATACAGTAGAATTTATAGTAAACCAAGTACACTGATAAATAAATAGACTCATGCATATTGGCATTAATAGTACATCAAGTACACTGATAAATAACTAGACTCATGTACAGTGGCATTATTGTTAACCAAGTTCACTGATAAGTGACTACACTACAGTGAAATTAATAATACACCAAGTACACAAATAAGTGACTAGACTACAGTGGCATTAATGTGTACACCAAGTACACCGATAAATGACTAGACTCATGTTCAGTGGTATTATTAGTAAAACAACTACACTGATAAATGACTAGACTACAGTGGCATTAATAGTACACCAAGTACACAGATAAGTGACTAGACTCATCTACAGTAGCATTCATCTTAAACCAAGCACACTGACAAGTGACTAGACTCATGAACAGTGGCATTAATAGTACCCCAAGTACACTGATAAATAACTAGACACATGTACACTGGCATTAATAGTAAACCAAGTACACTGATAAATAACAAGACTCAAGTACAGTGGCATTATTATTAACCAAGTACACTGTAAAGTGACTAGACTTCAGTGGCATTAATAGTACATCAAGGACACAGACAAGTGACTAGACTCATCTACAGTGGCATTAATACTAAACCAAGAACACTGCTAAGTGACTAGACTACAGTGGCATTAATAGTAATCAAGTACACTGATAAATGACTCTATTCATGTATAGTGGCATTAATAGTACACCAAGTACACAAATAAGTTACTAGACTACAGTGGCATTAATAGTAAACCAATTAAACTGATAAGTGACTAGACTACAGTGGCATTAATAGTACACCAAATTCACTGATAAATCTCTAGACTCATCTACAGTGGCATTAACAGCTCACCAAATACACTAATGAGTGACTAGACTACTGTGGCAATAATAGAAATCAAGTACACTGATAAGTGACTAGACTACAGATGCATTAATAGTAAACCAAGTACACTGATAAGTGACTCTACTCATGTACAGTGGCATTAATAGTACACCAAGTACACAAATAAGTTACTAGACTACAGTGGCATTAATAGTAAACCAAGTAAACTGATAAGTGACTAGACTACAGCGGCATTAATAGTACACCAAGTTCACTGATAAGTCTCTTGACTCATCTACAGTGGCATTAACAGCTCACCAAATACATTGATGAGTGACTAGACTACAGTGGAATTAATAGTAAACCAAGTACTCTGATAAGTGACTAGACTACAATGCCATTAATAGTAAACCAACTACACAAATAAGTGACTAGACTACAGTGGCATTAATAGTAAACCAAGTACACTGATAAGTGACTAGACTCATGTACAGTGGTATAAATAGCAAACCAAGTACACTGATAAGTGACCAGACTACAGTGGCATTGATAGTACACCTAGTACACTGATAAGTGACTAGACTCATGTACAGTGGTATTAATACTAAACCAAGTACACTGATAAGTGACTAGACTCATGTACAGTGGTAATAATAGCAAACCAAGTACACTGATAAGTGACCAGACTACAGTGGCATTGATAGTACACCTAGTACACTGATAAGTGACTAGACTCATGTACAGTGGTATTAATACTAAACCAAGTACACTGATTAGTGACGAGTCTCATTTACAGTATTATTAATAGTAGAACAAGTACACGGATAAGTGACTAGACTACAGTGGCATTAATAGTAAACGAAGTAAACTGATAAGTGAATAGACTACAGTGGCATTAATAGAACACCAAATTCACTGATAAATCTCTAGACTCATCTACAGTGGCATTAACAGCTCACCAAATACACTAATGAGTGACTAGACTACTGTGGCAATAATAGTAATCAAGTACACTGATAAGTGACTAGACTACAGATGCATTATTGGTAAACCAAGTACACTGATAAGTGACTGTACTCATGTACAGTGGCATTAATAGTACACCAAGTACACAAATAAGTTAGTAGACTACAGTGGCATTGATAGTATACAAAGTAAACTGATACGTGACTTAATTCATGTACAGTGGTATAAAGAGTACACCAAGTACACAAATAAGTGACTAGACTACAGTGGCATTGATAGTACACCAAGTGCATTGACATATCACTAGACTCATCTACAGTGGCATTAATAGATCACCAAATACACTGATGAGTGACTAGACTACAGTGGCATTAATAGTAAACCAAGTACACTAATAAATAACTAGACTCATGTGCAGTGGCATTAATAGTAAACCAAGTACACAAATAAGTGACTACACTCATGTACAGTGGCGTTATTGTTAACCAAGTACACTGATAAGTGACTAGACTCATGTACATGGTATTAATACTAAACCAAGTACACTGATAAGTGACTAGACTACAATGCCATTAATAGTAAACCAACTACACAAATAAGTGTCTAGACTACAGTGGCATTAATAGTAAACCAAGTACACTGATAAGTGACTATACTCATGTAGAGTGGTATTAATAGCAAACCATGAACACTGATAAGTGACTAGACTACAAAGGCATTAATAGTAAACCAAGTACACTGATATATAAAGATATTCATGTACAGTGGCATTAATAGTAAACCAAGTACACAGATAAGTGACTGGAATACAGTGGCATTAATAGTAAACCAAATACACTGATAAGTGAATAGACTCATGTACAGTGGTATTAATAGTAAACCAAGTACACAGATATGTGACTAGACTACAATGGCATTAATAGTAAACCAAGTACACTGATAAGTGAATAGACTCATGTACAGTGGTATTAATAGTAAACCAAGTACACAGATATGTGACTAGACTACAATGGCATTAATAGTAAACCAAGTACACAGATAAGTGACTGGAATACAGTGGTATTAATAGTACATCAAGTACACTGATAAGTGACCCAGAATACAGTGGCATTAATAGTTCTCCAAGTACACAAATAAGTGACTAGACTACATTGGTATTAATAGTAAACCAAGTACAATGATAAATAACTAGACTCATGTAGAGTGACATTATTGTTAACCAAGTACACTGATAAATGACTAGATTCATCTACAGTGGTATTAATAGTAAACCAAGTACACTGATAAGTGACCAGACTACAGTTTCATTGATAGTACATCTAGTACACTGATAAGTGACTACACTCATGTACAGTGGCGTTATTGTTAACCAAGTACTCTGATAAGTGACTAGACTCATGTACATGGTATTAATACTAAACTAAGTACACTGATAAGTGACTAGACTACAATGCCATTAATAGTAAACCAACTACACAAATAAGTGTCTAGACTACAGTGGCATTAATAGTAAACCAAGTACACTGATAAGTGACTATACTCATGTAGAGTGGTATTAATAGCAAACCATGAACACTGATAAGTGACTAGACTACAAAGGCATTAATAGTAAACCAAGTACACTGATATATAAAGAGATTCATGTACAGTGGCATTAATAGTAAACCAAGTACACAGATAAGTGACTGGAATACAGTGGCATTAACAGTAAACCAAATACACTGATAAGTGAATAGACTCATGTACAGTGGTATTAATAGTAAACCAAGTACACAGATATGTGACTAGACTACAATGGCATTAATAGTAAACCAAGTACACTGATAAGTGACTAGACTCATGTACAGTGGTATTAATAGTACATCAAGTACACTGATAAGTGACCCAGAATACAGTGGCATTAATAGTTCTCCAAGTACACAAATAAGTGACTAGACTACATTGGTATTAATATTAAACCAAGTACACTGGTAAATAAGTAGACTCATGTACAGTGACATTATTGTTAACCAAGTACACTGATAAATGACTAGATTCATCTACAGTGGTATTAATAGTAAACCAAGTACACTGATAAGTGACTAGACTCATGTACAGTGGTATTAATAGCAAACCAAGTACACTGATAAGTGACCAGACTACAGTTTCATTGATAGTACATCTAGTACACTGATAAGTGACTAGACTCATGTACAGTGGTATTAATACTAAACCAAGTACACTGATTAGTAAAGAGACTCATTTACAGTATTATTAATAGTAAAACAAGTACACGGATAAGTGACTAGACTACAGTGGCATTAATAGTAAACGAAGTAAACTGATAAGTGAATAGACTACAGTGGCATTAATAGAACACCAAATTCACTGAAAAATCTCTAGACTCATCTACAGTGGCATTAACAGCTCACCAAATACACTAATGAGTGTCTAGACTACTGTGGCAATAATAGTAATCAAGTACACTGATAAGTGACTAGACTACAGATGCATTATTGGTAAACCAGGTACACTGATAAGTGACTGTACTCATGTACAGTGGCATTAATAGTACACCAAGGATACAAATAAGTTAGTAGACTACAGTGGCATTGATAGTATACAAAGTAAACTGATACGTGACTAGATTCATGTACAGTGGTATAAAGAGTACACCAAGTACACAAATAAGTGACTAGACTACAGTGGCATTAATAGTATACAAAGTAAACTGACACGTGACTGGACTACAGTGGCATTAATAGTACACCAAGTACACTGATAAGTGACTAGACTACAGTGGCATTAAAAGTACACCAAGTAGATATATAAGTGACTAGACTCATGTACAGTGGTACTAATAGTAAACCAAGTACACGGATAAGTGACTAAACTACAATGGCATTAATAGTAAAACAAGTACACTGATAAGTGACTAGCCTACAGTGGCATTAATAGTACACCAATTAAACTGATAAGTGACTAGACTACAGTGGCATTAATAGTAAAACAAGTACATAGGTAAGTGACTAGACTACAGTGGCATTAATAGTAAAACAAGTACACTGATAAGTGACTAGACTAATGTACAGCGGAATTAATAGTAAAGCAAAGTACACTGATAAGTGACTAGACTTATGAACAGTGGCATTAATAGTACACCAAGAACACAGACAGTTGACTAGACTACAATGGCATTAATAGTATACCAAGTACACTGATAAGTGACTAGACTCATGTACAGTGGCATTAATAGTACAACAAGTACACTGATAAGTGACCCAGACTACAGTGGCATTAATCGTACACCAAGTACACACATAAGTGACTAGATTACATGGCATTAATAGAATACCAATTAAACTTATAAGTGACTAGACTACAGTAAAATTAATAGTGAACTAAATACTCTGATAAGACTAGACTCATGTACAGTGGCATTAATGATACACCAACTACACTGATAAGTCAATAGACACATCTACAGTGGCATTAATAGTTCACCAAGTGCACTGATCAGTGACTAGATTACAGTGGCATTAATAGTAAACCAAGTACACTGATAAGCGACTACACTCATATACAGTGGTATTAATAGTAAACCAAGTACACAAATAAGTGACTAGACTCATGTACAGTGGCATTATTGTTAACCAAGTACACTGATAAGTGACTAGAATCATGTACAGTAATATTAATAGTAAAACAAGTACACTGATAAATAAATAGACTCATCTACAGTGGCATTCATAGTAAACCAAGAACTCTGACAAGTGACTATACTCATGTACAGTGTCATTAATAGTAAACCAAGTACACTGATAAATAACTAGACTCATGTACAGTGGCATTATTATTAACCAAGTACACTGTAAACTGACTAGACTACAATGGCATTAATAGTATACCTAGTACATTGATAAGTGACTAGACTACAGTGGCATTACTAGTAAACCAAGTACACTGATAAGTGACTAGACTACAGTGGCATTGATAGTACACCAAGTGCACTGACAAGTCACTAGACTCATCTACAGTGGCATTAATAGATCACCAAATACACTGATGAGTGACTAGACTACAGTGGCATTAATAGTAAACCAAGTACACTAATAAATAACTAGACTCATGTACAGTGGCATTAATAGTAAACCAAGTACACAAATAAGTAACTACACTCATGTACAGTGGCGTTATTGTTAACCAAGTACAGTGATAAGTGACTAAACTCATGTACATGGTATTAATACTAAACCAAGTACACGGATAAGTGAATAGACTACAGTGGCATTAATAGAACACCAAATTCACTGATAAATCTCTAGACTCATCTACAGTGGCATTAACAGCTCACCAAATACACTAATGAGTGACTAGACTACTGTGGCAATAATAGTAATCAAGTACACTGATAAGTGACTAGACTACAGATGCATTATTGGTAAACCAGGTACACTGATAAGTGACTGTACTCATGTACAGTGGCATTAATAGTACACCAAGTACACAAATAAGTTAGTAGACTACAGTGGCATTTATAGTATACAAGGTAAACTGATACGTGACTAGATTCATGTACAGTGGTATAAAGAGTACACCAAGTACAAAAATAAGTGACTAGACTACAGTGGCATTAATAGTATACAAAGTAAACTGATACGTGACTGGACTACAGTGGCATTAATAGTACACAAAGTACACTGATAAGTGACTAGACTACAGTGGCATTAAAAGTACACCAAGTAGATATATAAGTGACTAGACTCATGTACAGTGGTATTAATAGTAAACCAAGTACACGGATAAAAGACTAGACTACAGTGGCATTAATAGTAAACCAAGTAAACTGAAAAGTGACTAGACTACAGTGGCATTAATAGTAAAACAAGTTCACAGATAAGTGACAAGACTACAGTGGCATTAATACTACACCAATTAAACTGATAAGTGACTAGACTACAGTGGCATTAATAGTAAAACAAGTACACCGATAAATGACTAGACTCATGTACAGTGGCATTAATAGTAAACGAAGTACACTAATAAATAACTAAACTCATGTACAATGGCATTAATAGTAAAACAAGTACACAGGTAAGTGACTAAACTACAGTGGCATTAATAGTAAAACAAGTACGCTGATAAGTGACAAGACTCATGTACAGTGGCATTAATAGTACACCAAGTACACTGATAAGTGACCCAGACTACAGTGGCATTAATCGTACACCAAGTACACACATAAGTGACTAGATTACAGTGGTATTAATAGTAAACGAAGTACACTGATAAGGTAGTAGACTACAGTGGCATTAATAGAAAACCAATTAAACTGATAAGTGACTAGACTACAGTAAAACTAATAGTGGACTAAATACACTGATAAGACTAGACTCATGTACAGTGGCATTAATAATACACCAACTACACTGATAAGTCACTAGACACATCTACAGTGGCATTAATAGTTCAGCAAGTGCACTGATGAGTGACTAGATTACAGTGGCATTAATAGTAAACCAAGTACACTGATAAGCGACTACACTCATATACAGTGGTATTAATAGTAAACCAAGTACACAAATAAGTGACTAGATTCATCTACAGTGGTATTAATAGTAAACCAAGTAAACTGATAAGTGACTAGACTACAGTGGCATTAATAGTACAACAAGTTCACTGATAAGTGACTAGACTACAGTGGTATTAATAGTAAACGAAGTACACCGATAAATAACTAAACTCATGTACAAATGCATTAATAGTAAAACAAGTACACTGATAAGTGACTAGCCTACAGTGGCATTAATAGTACACCAATTAAACTGATAAGTGACTAGACTACAGTGGCATTAATAGTAAAACAAGTACATAGGTAAGTGACTAGACTACAGTGGCATTAATAGTAAAAGAAGTACACTGATAAGTGACCCAGACTACAGTGGCATTAATCGTACACCAAGTACACACATAAGTGACTAGATTATAGTGGTATTAATAGTAAACGAAGTACACTGATAAGGTACTAGACTACAGTGGCATTAATAGAAAACCAATTAAACTGATAAGTGACTAGACTACAGTAAAATTAATAGTGAACTAAATACTCTGATAAGACTAGATTTATGTATAGTGGCATTAATGATACACCAACTACACTGATAAGTCAATAGACACATCTACAGCGGCATTAATAGTTCACCAAGTGCACTGATCAGTGACTAGATTACAGTGGCATTAATAGTAAACGAAGTACACTGATAAGCGACTACACTCATATACAGTGGTATTAATAGTAAACCAAGTACACAAATAAGTGACTAGACTCATGTACAGTGGCATTATTGTTAACCACGAACACTGATAAGTAACTAGAATCATGTACAGTAATATTAATAGTAAAACAAGTACACTGATAAATAATTAGACTCATGTACAGTGGCATTAATAGTAAACCAAGTACACTGATAAGTGACTAGACTACAATGGCATTAATAGTAAACCAAGTAGAATGATAAGTGACTACACTCATGTACAATGGCATTAATAGTACACCAAGTACACAAATAAGTGACTAGTCTACAGTGGCATTAATAGTGAAACAAGTACACTGATGAGTGACTAGACTCATGTTCAGTGGTATTAATAGTAAACCAAGTACACGGATAAGTGACTAGACTACAGTGGCATTAATAGTAAACCAAGTAAACTGATAAGTGACTACACTACAGTGGCATTAATAGTACAACATGTTCACTGATAAGTGACTAGACTACAGTGGTATTAATAGTAAGCGAAGTTCACCGATAAATGACTAGACTCATGTACAGTGGCATTAATAGTAAACGAAGTACAATAATAAATAACTAAACTCATGTACAATGGCATTAATAGTAAAACAAGTACACTGATAAGTGACTAGCCTACAGTGGCATTAATAGTACACCAATTTAACTGATAAGTGACTAGACTACAGTGGCATTAATAGTAAAACAAGTACATAGGTAAGTGACTAGACTACAGTGGCATTAATAGTAAAAGAAGTACACTGATAAGTGACTAGACTCATGTACAGCGGAATTAATAGTAAAGCAAGTACACTGATAAGTGACTAGACAACAGAGGCATTAATAGTATACCAAGTAAACTGATAGGTGACTGGACTACAGTGGCATTAATAGTACACCAAGTACACAGATAAGTGACTAGATTCATATACAGTAGAATTTATAGTAAACCAAGTACACTGATAAATAAATAGACTCATGTACAGTGGCATTAATAGTAAACCAAAAACATTGATAAATAACTAGACTCATGTACAGTGGCATTAATAGTAAACCAAGTACACTGATAAGTGACTAGACTACAGAGGCATTAATAGTACACCAAGTACACTGATAAATAACTAGACTCATGTACAGTGGCATTATTATTAACCAAGTACACTGTAAAGTGACTAGACTTCAGGGGCATTAATAGTACACCAAGTACACAAATAAGTTACTAGACTACAATGGGATTAATAGTATACCAAGTACACTGATAAGTGA
Source organism: Tachypleus tridentatus (assembly GCF_004210375.1). Taxonomy (NCBI): domain Eukaryota; kingdom Metazoa; phylum Arthropoda; class Merostomata; order Xiphosura; family Limulidae; genus Tachypleus; species Tachypleus tridentatus. The sequence continues at coordinate 3,889,713 of NC_134826.1, read as the reverse complement.
CTAGACTACAGTGGCATTAGTAGTAAACCAAGTACACTGATAAGTGACCAGACTACAGTGGCATTGATAGTACACCTAGTACACTGATAAGTGACTAGACTCATGTACAGTGGTATTAATACTAAACCAAGTAAACTGATTAGTGACTAGACTCATTTACAGTATTATTAATAGTAAAACAAGTACACTGATAAGTGACTAGACAACAGTGGCATTAATAGTATACCAAGTAAACTGATAAGTGACTGGACTACAGTGGCATTAATAGTACACAAAGTACACAGATAAGTGACTAGACTCATATACAGTGGAATTTATAGTAAACCAAGTACACTGATAAATAAATAGACTCATGCATATTGGCATTAATAGTACATCAAGTACACTGATAAATAACTAGACTCATGTACAGTGGCATTATTGTTAACCAAGTTCACTGATAAGTGACTACACTACAGTGAAATTAATAATACACCAAGTACACAAATAAGTGACTAGACTACAGTGGCATTAATGTGTACACCAAGTACACCGATAAATGACTAGACTCATGTTCAGTGGTATTATTAGTAAAACAACTACACTGATAAATGACTAGACTACAGTGGCATTAATAGTACACCAAGTACACAGATAAGTGACTAGACTCATCTACAGTAGCATTCATCTTAAAACCAAGCACACTGACAAGTGACTAGACTCATGAACAGTGGCATTAATAGTACCCCAAGTACACTGATAAATAACTAGACACATGTACACTGGCATTAATAGTAAACCAAGTACACTGATAAATAACAAGACTCAAGTACAGTGGCATTATTATTAACCAAGTACACTGTAAAGTGACTAGACTTCAGTGGCATTAATAGTACATCAAGGACACAGACAAGTGACTAGACTCATCTACAGTGGCATTAATACTAAACCAAGAACACTGCTAAGTGACTAGACTACAGTGGCATTAATAGTAATCAAGTACACTGATAAATGACTCTATTCATGTATAGTGGCATTAATAGTACACCAAGTACACAAATAAGTTACTATACTACAGTGGCATTAATAGTAAACCAAGTAAACTGATAAGTGACTAGACTACAGTGGCATTAATAGTACACCAAATTCACTGATAAATCTCTAGACTCATCTACAGTGGCATTAATAGCTCACCAAATACACTAATCAGTGACTAGACTACTGTGGCAATAATAGAAATCAAGTACACTGATAAGTGACTAGACTACAGATGCATTAATAGTAAACCAAGTACACTGATAAGTGACTCTACTCATGTACAGTGGCATTAATAGTACACCAAGTACACAAATAAGTTACTATACTACAGTGGCATTAATAGTAAACCAAGTAAACTGATAAGTGACTAGACTACAGTGGCATTAATAGTACACCAAGTTCACTGATAAGTCTCTTGACTCATCTACAGTGGCATTAACAGCTCACCAAATACATTGATGAGTGACTAGACTACAGTGGAATTAATAGTAAACCAAGTACACTGATAAGTGACTAGACTACAATGCCATTAATAGTAAAACCAACTACACAAATAAGTGACTAGACTACAGTGGCATTAATAGTAAAACCAAGTACACTGATAAGTGACTAGACTCATGTACAGTGGTATTAATAGCAAACCAAGTACACTGATAAGTGACCAGACTACAGTGGCATTGATAGTAAACCAAGTACTCTGATAAGTGACTAGACTCATGTACAGTGGTATTAATACTAAACCAAGTACACTGATAAGTGACTAGACTCATGTACAGTGGTAATAATAGCAAACCAAGTACACTGATAAGTGACCAGACTACAGTGGCATTGATAGTACACCTAGTACACTGATAAGTGACTAGACTCATGTACAGTGGTATTAATACTAAACCAAGTACACTGATTAGTGACGAGTCTCATTTACAGTATTATTAATAGTAGAACAAGTACACGGATAAGTGACTAGACTACAGTGGCATTAATAGTAAACGAAGTAAACTGATAAGTGAATAGACTACAGTGGCATTAATAGAACACCAAATTCACTGATAAATCTCTAGACTCATCTACAGTGGCATTAACAGCTCACCAAATACACTAATGAGTGACTAGACTACTGTGGCAATAATAGTAATCAAGTACACTGATAAGTGACTAGACTACAGATGCATTATTGGTAAACCAAGTACACTGATAAGTGACTGTACTCATGTACAGTGGCATTAATAGTACACCAAGTACACAAATAAGTTAGTAGACTACAGTGGCATTGATAGTATACAAAGTAAACTGATACGTGACTTAATTCATGTACAGTGGTATAAAGAGTACACCAAGTACACAAATAAGTGACTAGACTACAGTGGCATTGATAGTACACCAAGTACATTGACATATCACTAGACTCATCTACAGTGGCATTAATAGATCACCAAATACACTGATGAGTGACTAGACTACAGTGGCATTAATAGTAAACCAAGTACACTAATAAATAACTAGACTCATGTGCAGTGGCATTAATAGTAAACCAAGTACACAAATAAGTGACTACACTCATGTACAGTGGCGTTATTGTTAACCAAGTACACTGATAAGTGACTAGACTCATGTACATGGTATTAATACTAAACCAAGTACACTGATAAGTGACTAGACTACAATGCCATTAATAGTAAACCAACTACACAAATAAGTGACTAGACTACAGTGGCATTAATAGTAAACCAAGTACACTGATAAGTGACTATACTCATGTACAGTGGTATTAATAGCAAACCATGAACACTGATAAGTGACTAGACTACAAAGGCATTAATAGTAAACCAAGTACACTGATATATAAAGATATTCATGTACAGTGGCATTAGTAGTAAACCAAGTACACAGATAAGTGACTGGAATACAGTGGCATTAATAGTAAACCAAATACACTGATAAGTGAATAGACTCATGTACAGTGGTATTAATAGTAAACCAAGTACACAGATATGTGACTAGACTACAATGGCATTAATAGTAAACCAAGTACACTGATAAGTGAATAGACTCATGTACAGTGGTATTAATAGTAAACCAAGTACACAGATAAGTGACTAGACTACAATGGCATTAATAGTAAACCAAGTACACAGATAAGTGACTGGAATACAGTGGTATTAATAGTACATCAAGTACACTGATAAGTGACCCAGAATACAGTGGCATTAATAGTTCTCCAAGTACACAAATAAGTGACTAGACTACATTGGTATTAATAGTAAACCAAGTACACTGATAAATAACTAGACTCATGTAGAGTGACATTATTGTTAACCAAGTACACTGATAAATGACTAGATTCATCTACAGTGGTATTAATAGTAAACCAAGTACACTGATAAGTGACCAGACTACAGTTTCATTGATAGTACATCTAGTACACTGATAAGTGACTACACTCATGTACAGTGGCGTTATTGTTAACCAAGTACTCTGATAAGTGACTAGACTCATGTACATGGTATTAATACTAAACTAAGTACACTGATAAGTGACTAGACTACAATGCCATTAATAGTAAACCAACTACACAAATAAGTGTCTAGACTACAGTGGCATTAATAGTAAACCAAGTACACTGATAAGTGACTATACTCATGTAGAGTGGTATTAATAGCAAACCATGAACACTGATAAGTGACTAGACTACAAAGGCATTAATAGTAAACCAAGTACACTGATATATAAAGAGATTCATGTACAGTGGCATTAATAGTAAACCAAGTACACAGATAAGTGACTGGAATACAGTGGCATTAATAGTAAACCAAATACACTGATAAGTGAATAGACTCATGTACAGTGGTATTAATAGTAAACCAAGTACACAGATATGTGACTAGACTACAATGGCATTAATAGTAAACCAAGTACACTGATAAGTGACTAGACTCATGTACAGTGGTATTAATAGTACATCAAGTACACTGATAAGTGACCCAGAATACAGTGGCATTAATAGTTCTCCAAGTACACAAATAAGTGACTAGACTACATTGGTATTAATATTAAACCAAGTACACTGGTAAATAAGTAGACTCATGTACAGTGACATTATTGTTAACCAAGTACACTGATAAATGACTAGATTCATCTACAGTGGTATTAATAGTAAACCAAGTACACTGATAAGTGACTAGACTCATGTACAGTGGTATTAATAGCAAACCAAGTACACTGATAAGTGACCAGACTACAGTTTCATTGATAGTACATCTAGTACACTGATAAGTGACTAGACTCATGTACAGTGGTATTAATACTAAACCAAGTACACTGATTAGTAAAGAGACTCATTTACAGTATTATTAATAGTAAAACAAGTACACGGATAAGTGACTAGACTACAGTGGCATTAATAGTAAACGAAGTAAACTGATAAGTGAATAGACTACAGTGGCATTAATAGAACACCAAATTCACTGAAAAATCTCTAGACTCATCTACAGTGGCATTAACAGCTCACCAAATACACTAATGAGTGTCTAGACTACTGTGGCAATAATAGTAATCAAGTACACTGATAAGTGACTAGACTACAGATGCATTATTGGTAAACCAGGTACACTGATAAGTGACTGTACTCATGTACAGTGGCATTAATAGTACACCAAGGATACAAATAAGTTAGTAGACTACAGTGGCATTGATAGTATACAAAGTAAACTGATACGTGACTAGATTCATGTACAGTGGTATAAAGAGTACACCAAGTACACAAATAAGTGACTAGACTACAGTGGCATTAATAGTATACAAAGTAAACTGACACGTGACTGGACTACAGTGGCATTAATAGTACACCAAGTACACTGATAAGTGACTAGACTACAGTGGCATTAAAAGTACACCAAGTAGATATATAAGTGACTAGACTCATGTACAGTGGTACTAATAGTAAACCAAGTACACGGATAAGTGACTAAACTACAATGGCATTAATAGTAAAACAAGTACACTGATAAGTGACTAGCCTACAGTGGCATTAATAGTACACCAATTAAACTGATAAGTGACTAGACTACAGTGGCATTAATAGTAAAACAAGTACATAGGTAAGTGACTAGACTACAGTGGCATTAATAGTAAAACAAGTACACTGATAAGTGACTAGACTAATGTACAGCGGAATTAATAGTAAAGCAAGTACACTGATAAGTGACTAGACTTATGAACAGTGGCATTAATAGTACACCAAGAACACAGACAGTTGACTAGACTACAATGGCATTAATAGTATACCAAGTACACTGATAAGTGACTAGACTCATGTACAGTGGCATTAATAGTACAACAAGTACACTGATAAGTGACACAGACTACAGTGGCATTAATCGTACACCAAGTACACACATAAGTGACTAGATTACATGGCATTAATAGAATACCAATTAAACTTATAAGTGACTAGACTACAGTAAAATTAATAGTGAACTAAATACTCTGATAAGACTAGACTCATGTACAGTGGCATTAATGATACACCAACTACACTGATAAGTCAATAGACACATCTACAGTGGCATTAATAGTTCACCAAGTGCACTGATCAGTGACTAGATTACAGTGGCATTAATAGTAAACCAAGTACACTGATAAGCGACTACACTCATATACAGTGGTATTAATAGTAAACCAAGTACACAAATAAGTGACTAGACTCATGTACAGTGGCATTATTGTTAACCAAGTACACTGATAAGTGACTAGAATCATGTACAGTAATATTAATAGTAAAACAAGTACACTGATAAATAAATAGACTCATCTACAGTGGCATTCATAGTAAACCAAGAACTCTGACAAGTGACTATACTCATGTACAGTGTCATTAATAGTAAACCAAGTACACTGATAAATAACTAGACTCATGTACAGTGGCATTATTATTAACCAAGTACACTGTAAACTGACTAGACTACAATGGCATTAATAGTATACCTAGTACATTGATAAGTGACTAGACTACAGTGGCATTACTAGTAAACCAAGTACACTGATAAGTGACTAGACTACAGTGGCATTGATAGTACACCAAGTGCACTGACAAGTCACTAGACTCATCTACAGTGGCATTAATAGATCACCAAATACACTGATGAGTGACTAGACTACAGTGGCATTAATAGTAAACCAAGTACACTAATAAATAACTAGACTCATGTACAGTGGCATTAATAGTAAAACCAAGTACACAAATAAGTAACTACACTCATGTACAGTGGCGTTATTGTTAACCAAGTACAGTGATAAGTGACTAAACTCATGTACATGGTATTAATACTAAACCAAGTACACGGATAAGTGAATAGACTACAGTGGCATTAATAGAACACCAAATTCACTGATAAATCTCTAGACTCATCTACAGTGGCATTAACAGCTCACCAAATACACTAATGAGTGACTAGACTACTGTGGCAATAATAGTAATCAAGTACACTGATAAGTGACTAGACTACAGATGCATTATTGGTAAACCAGGTACACTGATAAGTGACTGTACTCATGTACAGTGGCATTAATAGTACACCAAGTACACAAATAAGTTAGTAGACTACAGTGGCATTTATAGTATACAAGGTAAACTGATACGTGACTAGATTCATGTACAGTGGTATAAAGAGTACACCAAGTACAAAAATAAGTGACTAGACTACAGTGGCATTAATAGTATACAAAGTAAACTGATACGTGACTGGACTACAGTGGCATTAATAGTACACAAAGTACACTGATAAGTGACTAGACTACAGTGGCATTAAAAGTACACCAAGTAGATATATAAGTGACTAGACTCATGTACAGTGGTATTAATAGTAAACCAAGTACACGGATAAAAGACTAGACTACAGTGGCATTAATAGTAAACCAAGTAAACTGAAAAGTGACTAGACTACAGTGGCATTAATAGTAAAACAAGTTCACAGATAAGTGACAAGACTACAGTGGCATTAATACTACACCAATTAAACTGATAAGTGACTAGACTACAGTGGCATTAATAGTAAAACAAGTACACCGATAAATGACTAGACTCATGTACAGTGGCATTAATAGTAAACGAAGTACACTAATAAATAACTAAACTCATGTACAATGGCATTAATAGTAAAACAAGTACACAGGTAAGTGACTAAACTACAGTGGCATTAATAGTAAAACAAGTACGCTGATAAGTGACAAGACTCATGTACAGTGGCATTAATAGTACACCAAGTACACTGATAAGTGACCCAGACTACAGTGGCATTAATCGTACACCAAGTACACACATAAGTGACTAGATTACAGTGGTATTAATAGTAAACGAAGTACACTGATAAGGTAGTAGACTACAGTGGCATTAATAGAAAACCAATTAAACTGATAAGTGACTAGACTACAGTAAAACTAATAGTGGACTAAATACACTGATAAGACTAGACTCATGTACAGTGGCATTAATAATACACCAACTACACTGATAAGTCACTAGACACATCTACAGTGGCATTAATAGTTCAGCAAGTGCACTGATGAGTGACTAGATTACAGTGGCATTAATAGTAAACCAAGTACACTGATAAGCGACTACACTCATATACAGTGGTATTAATAGTAAACCAAGTACACAAATAAGTGACTAGATTCATCTACAGTGGTATTAATAGTAAACCAAGTAAACTGATAAGTGACTAGACTACAGTGGCATTAATAGTACAACAAGTTCACTGATAAGTGACTAGACTACAGTGGTATTAATAGTAAACGAAGTACACCGATAAATAACTAAACTCATGTACAAATGCATTAATAGTAAAACAAGTACACTGATAAGTGACTAGCCTACAGTGGCATTAATAGTACACCAATTAAACTGATAAGTGACTAGACTACAGTGGCATTAATAGTAAAACAAGTACATAGGTAAGTGACTAGACTACAGTGGCATTAATAGTAAAAGAAGTACACTGATAAGTGACCCAGACTACAGTGGCATTAATCGTACACCAAGTACACACACATAAGTGACTAGATTATAGTGGTATTAATAGTAAACGAAGTACACTGATAAGGTACTAGACTACAGTGGCATTAATAGAAAACCAATTAAACTGATAAGTGACTAGACTACAGTAAAATTAATAGTGAACTAAATACACTGATAAGACTAGATTTATGTATAGTGGCATTAATGATACACCAACTACACTGATAAGTCAATAGACACATCTACAGCGGCATTAATAGTTCACCAAGTGCACTGATCAGTGACTAGATTACAGTGGCATTAATAGTAAACGAAGTACACTGATAAGCGACTACACTCATATACAGTGGTATTAATAGTAAACCAAGTACACAAATAAGTGACTAGACTCATGTACAGTGGCATTATTGTTAACCACGAACACTGATAAGTAACTAGAATCATGTACAGTAATATTAATAGTAAAACAAGTACACTGATAAATAATTAGACTCATGTACAGTGGCATTAATAGTAAACCAAGTACACTGATAAGTGACTAGACTACAATGGCATTAATAGTAAACCAAGTAGAATGATAAGTGACTACACTCATGTACAATGGCATTAATAGTACACCAAGTACACAAATAAGTGACTAGTCTACAGTGGCATTAATAGTGAAACAAGTACACTGATGAGTGACTAGACTCATGTTCAGTGGTATTAATAGTAAACCAAGTACACGGATAAGTGACTAGACTACAGTGGCATTAATAGTAAACCAAGTAAACTGATAAGTGACTAGACTACAGTGGCATTAATAGTACAACATGTTCACTGATAAGTGACTAGACTACAGTGGTATTAATAGTAAGCGAAGTTCACCGATAAATGACTAGACTCATGTACAGTGGCATTAATAGTAAACGAAGTACAATAATAAATAACTAAACTCATGTACAATGGCATTAATAGTAAAACAAGTACACTGATAAGTGACTAGCCTACAGTGGCATTAATAGTACACCAATTTAACTGATAAGTGACTAGACTACAGTGGCATTAATAGTAAAACAAGTACATAGGTAAGTGACTAGACTACAGTGGCATTAATAGTAAAAGAAGTACACTGATAAGTGACTAGACTCATGTACAGCGGAATTAATAGTAAAGCAAGTACACTGATAAGTGACTAGACTCATGTACAGCGGAATTAATAGTAAAGCAAGTACACTGATAAGTGACTAGACTCATGAACAGTGGCATTAATAGTACACCAAGGACACAGACAGTTGACTAGACTACAATGGCATTAAGAGTAAACCAAGTACACTGATAAGTGACTATACTCATGTACAGTGGCATTAATAGTACTCCAAGTACACTGATAAGTGACCCAGACTACAGTGGCATTAATCGTACACCAAGTACACACATAAGTGACTAGATTACAGTGGTATTAATAAAAAACGAAGTACACTGATAAGGTACTAGACTACAGTGGCATTAATAGAAAACCAATTAAACTGATAAGTCAATAGACACATCTACAGTCTCATTAATAGTTCACCAAGTACACTGATAAGCGACTACACTCATATACAGTGGTATTAATAGTAAACCAAGTACAAAAATAAGTGACTATACTCATGTACAGTGGCATTATTGTTAACCAAGTACACTGATGAGTGACTAGAATCATGTACAGTAATATTAATAGTAAAACAAGTACACTGATAAATAAATAGACTCATGTACAGTGGCATTAATAGTAAACCAAGTACACTGATAAGTGACTAGACTACAATGGCATTAATAGTAAAACAAGTAGACTGATAAGTGACTACAGTCATGTACAGTGGCATTAATAGTACACCAACTACACAAATAAGTGACTAGTCTACAGTGATATTAATAGTGAAACAAGTACACTGATGAGTGACTAGACTCATGTTCAGTGGTATTAATACTAAAACAACTGAACTGAAAAGTGACTAGGCTACAGTGGCATTAATAGTACACCAATTACACAGATAAGTGACTAGACTACAGTGGCATTACTAGTAAACCAAGTACACTGATAAGTGACTAGACTACAGTGGCATTGATAGTACACCAAGTGCACTGACAAGTCACTAGACTCATCTACAGTGGCATTAATAGATCACCAAATACACTAATGAGTGACTAGACTACAGTGGCATTAATAGTAAACCAAGTACACTAATAAATAACTAGACTCATGTACAGTGGCGTTATTGTTAACCAAGTACAGTGATAAGTGAATAGACTCATGTACATGGTATTAATACTAAACCAAGTACACTAATAAGTGACTAGACTACAATGCCATTAATAGTAAACCAACTACACAAATAAGTGACTAGAATACAGTGGCATTAATAGTAAACCAAGTACACTGATAAGTGACTATACTCATGTACAGTGGTATTAATAGCAAACCATGAACACTGATAAGTGACTAGACTACAGAGGCATTAATAGTAAACCAAGTAACCAAATAAATAACTAGACTACAGTGGCATTATAAGTAAACCAAGTACACTGATAAATAAATAGATTCATGTACAGTGGCATTAATAGTAAACAAAGTACACAGATAAGTGACTGGAATACAATGGCATTAATAGTAAACATAATACACTGATAAGTGACTAGACTCATGTACAGTGGTATTAATAGTAAACCAAGTACACTGATAAGTCACTAGATTCATGTACAGTGGCATTAATAGTACACCAAGTACACAGATATGTGTCTAGACCTCCATGGCATTATTAGTAAACCAAGTACACTGATAAGTGACTTAGACTATAGTGGTATTAATAGCACACCAAGTACACAAATAAGTGGCTTGACTAAAGTGGCATTAAGAGAAAACTAAGTACACTGATAAGACTAAACTCATGTACAGTGGCATTAATAGTTCACCAAGTACACTGATGAGTGACTAGACTACAGTGGCATTAATAGTAAACCAAGTATACTGATAAGTGACTAGACTCATGTACAATGGTTTTAATAGCAAACCAAGTACACTGATAAGTGACCAGACTACAGTGGCATTGATAGTACACCAAGTACAGAAATAAGATACTAGACTCCAGTGGCATTAATAGTATACCAAGTAAACTGATAGGTGCCTGGACTACAGTGGCATTAATAGTACACCAAGTACACAGATAAGTGACTAGACTCATATACAGTAGAATTTATAGTAAACCAAATACACTGATAAATAAATAGACTCATGTACAGTGGCATTAATAGTACATCAAGTACACTGATAAATAACTAGACTCATGTACAGTGGCATTAATAGTACATCAAGTACACTGATAAATAACAGGACTCATGTACAGTGGCATTATTGTTAACCAAGTACACTGATAAGTGACTAGATTCATCTACAGTGGTATTAAGAGTAAACCAAGTACACTGATAAGTGACCAGACTACAGTGGCATTGATAGTACACCTAGTACACTGATAAGTGACTAGACTCATGTACAGTGGTATTAATACTAAACCAAGTACACTGATTAGTGACGAGACTCATTTACAGTATTATTAATAGTAAAACAAGTGCACGGATAAGTGACTAGACTACAGTGGCATTAATAGAACACCAAATTCACTGATAAATCTCTAGAATAATCTACAGTGGCATCAACAGCTCACCAAATACACTAATGAGTGACTAGACTACTGTGGCAATAATAGTAATCAAGTACACTGATAAGTGACTAGACTACAGATGCATTATTGGTAAACCAGGTACACTGATAAGTGACTGTACTCATGTACAGTGGCATTAATAGTACACCAAGTACACAAATAAGTGACTAGACTACAGTGGCATTAATAGTAAAACAAGTACATAAATAAGTGGCTAGACTTCACTGGCATTAATAGAAAACCAAGTGCACTGATGAGTGACTAAAATACAGTGGCATTAATATTAAACCAAGTACACTGATAATTGACTAGATTCATGTACAGTGGCATTAATAGTACACCAAGTACACAGATATGTGTCTAGACTACAATGGCATTAATAGTAAACCAAGTACACTGATAAGTGACTCAGACTATAGTGGCATTAATAGCACACCAAGTACACAAATAAGTGGCATGACTAAAGTGGCATTAATAGAAAACTAAGTACACTGATAAGACTAGACTCATGTACAGTGGCATCAATAGTACACCAAGTACACTGATAAGTCACTAGACTCATCTACAGTGGCATTAATAGTTCACCAAGTACACTGATGAGTGACTAGACTACAGTGGCATTAATAGTAAACCAAGTATACTGATAAGTGACTAGACTCATGTACAGTGGTATTAATAGCAAACCAAGTACACTGATAAGTGACCAGACTACAGTGGCATTAATAGTACACCAAGTACACAAATAAGATACTAGACTCCAGTGGCATTAATAGTATACCAAGTAAACTGATAGGTGCCGGGACTACAGTGGCATTAATAGTACACCAAGTACACAGATAAGTGACTAGACTCATATACAGGAGAATATATAGTTAACCAAATACACTGATAAATAAATAGACTCATGTTCAGTGGTATCAATAGTACACCAAGTACACTGATAAGTCACTAGACTCATCTACAGTGGCATTGATAGTACACCAAGTACACTGATAAGTGACTAGACTCATGTACAGTGGTATTAATACTAAACCAAGTACACTGATTAGTGACGAGACTCATTTACAGTATTATTAGTAGTAAAACAAGTACACGGATAAATGACTAGACTACAGTGGCATTAATAGTAAACGAAGTGAACTGATAAGTGAATAGACTACAGTGGCATTAATTGAACACCAAATTCACTGATAAATCTCTAGAATCATCTACAGTGGCATTAACAGCTCACCAAATACACTAATGAGTGACTAGACTACTGTGGCAATAATAGTAATCAAGTACACTGATAAGTGACTAGACTACAGATGCATTATTGGTAAACCAGGTACACTGATAAATGACTGTACTCATGTACAGTGGCATTAATAGTACACCAAGTACACAAATAAGTTAGTAGACTACAGTGGCATTGATAGTATACAAAGTAAACTGATACGTGACTAGATTCATGTACAGTGATATAAAGAGTACACCAAGTACACAAATAAGTGACTAGACTACAGTGGCATTAATAGTATACAAAGTAAACTGATACGTGACTAGATTCATGTACAGTGGTATAAAGAGTACACCAAGTACACAAATAAGTGACTAGACTACAGTAGCATTAAGAGTATACAAAGTAAACTGATACGTGACTGGACTACAGTCGCATTAATAGTACACCAAGTACACTGATAAGTGACTAGACTACAGTGGCATTAAAAGTACACCAAGTAGATATATAAGTGACTAGACTCATGTATAGTGGTATTAATAGTAAACCAAGTACACGGATAAGTGACTAGACTACAGTGGCATTAATAGTAAACCAAGTAAACTGAAAAGTGACTAAACTACAGTGGCATTAATAGTAAAACAAGTTCACTGATAAGTGACTAGACTACAGTGGCATTAATAGTACACCAATTAAACTGATAAGTGACTAGACTACAGTGGCATTAATAGTAAAACAAGTACACCAATAAATGACTAGACTTATGTACAGTGGCATTAATAGTAAACGAAGTACACTAATAAATAACTAAACTCATGTACAATGGCATTAATAGTAAAACAAGTACACTGATAAGTGACTAGCCTACAGTGGCATTAATAGTACACCAATTAAACTGATAAGTGACTGGACTACAGTGGCATTAATAGTAAAACAAGTACACAGGTTTGTGACTAGACTACAGTGGCATTAATAGTAAAACAAGTACACTGATAAGTGACTAGACTCATGTACAGTTGCATTAATAGTACACCAAGTACACTGATAAGTTACCCAGACTACAGTGGCATTAATCCTACACCAAGTACACACATATGTGACTAGATTACAGTGGTATTAATAGTAAACGAATTACACTGATAAGGTACTAGACTACAGTGGCATTAATAGAAAACCAATTAAACTGATAAGTGACTAGACTACAGTAAAACTAATAGTGGAGTAAATACACTGATAAGACTAGACTCATGTACAGTGGCATTAATGATACACCAACTACACTGATAAGTCACTAGACACATCTACAGTGGCATTAATAGTTCAGCAAGTTCACTGATGAGTGACTAGATTACAGTGGCATTAATAGTAAACCAAGTACACTGATAAGCGACTACACTCATATACAGTGGTATTAATAGTAAACAAAGTACACAATTAAGTGACTAGACTCATGTACAGTGGCATTATTGTTAACCAAGTACACTGATAAGTAACTAGTATCATGTACAGTAATATTAATAGTAAAACAAGTACACTGATAAATAAATAGACTCATGTACAGTGGCATTAATAGTAAACCAAGTACACTGATAAGTGACTAGACTACAGTGGCATTAATAGTACACAAAGTACACAGATATGTTACTAGACTACAATGGCATTAATAGTAAACCAAGTAGACTGATAAGTGACTACACTCATGTACAGTGGCAATAATAGTACACCGAGTACACTGATAAGTAACGTGACACAGACTTTAGTTGCATTAATAGTTCTCCAAGTACACAAATAAGTGACTAGACTATACTGGTATTAATAGTAAACCAAGTACACTGATAAGTGACTAGATTCATCTACAGTGGTACTAATAGTAAACAAGTACACTGATAAGTGACTAGACTCATTTACAGTATTATTAATAGTAAAACAAGTACACGGATAAGTAACTAGACTACAGTGGCATTAATAGTAAACGAAGTAAACTGATAAGCGAATAGACTACAGTGGCATTAATAGAACATCAAATTCATTGATAAATCTCTAGAATCATCTACAGTGGCATTATCAGCTCACCAAATACACTAATGAGTGACTAGACTACTGTGGCAATAATAGTAATCAAGTACACTGATAAGTGACTAGACTACAGATGCATTATTGGTAAACCAAGTACACTGATAAGTGACTGTACTCATGTACAGTGGCATTAATAGTACACCAAGTACACAAAAAAGTTAGTAGACTACAGTGGCATTGATAGTATACAAAGTAAACTGATACGTGACTAGATTCATGTACAGTGGTATTAATAGTAAACCAAGTACACGGATAAGTGACTAGATTACAGTGGCATTAATAGTAAACGAAGTACACTGATAAGCGACTACACTCATATACAGTGGTATTAATAGTAAACCAAGTACACAAATAAGTGACTAGACTCATGTACAGTGGCATTATTGTTAACCTCGAACACTGATAAGTAACTAGAATCATGTACAGTAATATTAATAGTAAAACAAGTACACTGATAAATAATTAGACTCATGTACAGTGGCATTAATAGTAAACCAAGTACACTGATAAGTGACTAGACTACAATGGCATTAATAGTAAACCAAGTAGAATGATAAGTGACTACACTCATGTACAATGGCATTAATAGTACACCAAGTACACAAATAAGTGACTAGTCTACAGTGGCATTAATAGTGAAACAAGTACACTGATGAGTGACTAGACTCATGTTCAGTGGTATTAATAGTAAAACCAAGTACACGGATAAGTGACTAGACTACAGTGGCATTAATAGTAAACCAAGTAAACTGATAAGTGACTAGACTACAGTGGCATTAATAGTACAACATGTTCACTGATAAGTGACTAGACTACAGTGGTATTAATAGTAAGCGAAGTTCACCGATAAATGACTAGACTCATGTACAGTGGCATTAATAGTAAACGAAGTACAATAATAAATAACTAAACTCATGTACAATGGCATTAATAGTAAAACAAGTACACTGATAAGTGACTAGCCTACAGTGGCATTAATAGTACACCAATTTAACTGATAAGTGACTAGACTACAGTGGCATTAATAGTAAAACAAGTACATAGGTAAGTGACTAGACTACAGTGGCATTAATAGTAAAAGAAGTACACTGATAAGTGACTAGACTCATGTACAGCGGAATTAATAGTAAAGCAAGTACACTGATAAGTGACTAGACTCATGTACAGCGGAATTAATAGTAAAGCAAGTACACTGATAAGTGACTAGACTCATGAACAGTGGCATTAATAGTACACCAAGGACACAGACAGTTGACTAGACTACAATGGCATTAAGAGTAAACCAAGTACACTGATAAGTGACTATACTCATGTACAGTGGCATTAATAGTACTCCAAGTACACTGATAAGTGACCCAGACTACAGTGGCATTAATCGTACACCAAGTACACACATAAGTGACTAGATTACAGTGGTATTAATAAAAAACGAAGTACACTGATAAGGTACTAGACTACAGTGGCATTAATAGAAAACCAATTAAACTGATAAGTCAATAGACACATCAACAGTCTCATTAATAGTTCACCAAGTACACTGATAAGCGACTACACTCATATACAGTGGTATTAATAGTAAACCAAGTACAAAAATAAGTGACTATACTCATGTACAGTGGCATTATTGTTAACCAAGTACACTGATGAGTGACTAGAATCATGTACAGTAATATTAATAGTAAAACAAGTACACTGATAAATAAATAGACTCATGTACAGTGGCATTAATAGTAAACCAAGTACACTGATAAGTGACTAGACTACAATGGCATTAATAGTAAAACAAGTAGACTGATAAGTGACTACAGTCATGTACAGTGGCATTAATAGTACACCAACTACACAAATAAGTGACTAGTCTACAGTGATATTAATAGTGAAACAAGTACACTGATGAGTGACTAGACTCATGTTCAGTGGTATTAATACTAAAACAACTGAACTGAAAAGTGACTAGGCTACAGTGGCATTAATAGTACACCAAGTACACTGATAAGTGACTAGACTACAGTGGCATTGATAGTACACCAAGTGCACTGACAAGTCACTAGACTCATCTACAGTGGCATTAATAGATCACCAAATACACTAATGAGTGACTAGACTACAGTGGCATTAATAGTAAACCAAGTACACTAATAAATAACTAGACTCATGTACAGTGGCATTAATAATAAACCAAGTACACAAATAAGTGACTACACTCATGTACAGTGGCGTTATTGTTAACCAAGTACAGTGATAAGTGAATAGACTCATGTACATGGTATTAATACTAAACCAAGTACACTAATAAGTGACTAGACTACAATGCCATTAATAGTAAACCAACTACACAAATAAGTGACTAGAATACAGTGGCATTACTAGTAAACCAAGTACACTGATAAGTGACTATACTCATGTACAGTGGTATTAATAGCAAACCATGAACACTGATAAGTGACTAGACTACAGAGGCATTAATAGTAAACCAAGTAACCAAATAAATAACTAGACTACAGTGGCATTATAAGTAAAACCAAGTACACTGATAAATAAATAGATTCATGTACAGTGGCATTAATAGTAAACAAAGTACACAGATAAGTGACTGGAATACAATGGCATTAATAGTAAACATAATACACTGATAAGTGACTAGACTCATGTACAGTGGTATTAATAGTAAACCAAGTACACTGATAAGTCACTAGATTCATGTACAGTGGCATTAATAGTACACCAAGTACACAGATATGTGTCTAGACCTCCATGGCATTATTAGTAAACCAAGTACACTGATAAGTGACTTAGACTATAGTGGTATTAATAGCACACCAAGTACACAAATAAGTGGCTTGACTAAAGTGGCATTAAGAGAAAACTAAGTACACTGATAAGACTAAACTCATGTACAGTGGCATTAATAGTTCACCAAGTACACTGATGAGTGACTAGACTACAGTGGCATTAATAGTAAACCAAGTATACTGATAAGTGACTAGACTCATGTACAGTGGTATTAATAGCAAACCAAGTACACTGATAAGTGACCAGACTACAGTGGCATTGATAGTACACCAAGTACAGAAATAAGATACTAGACTCCAGTGGCATTAATAGTATACCAAGTAAACTGATAGGTGCCTGTACTACAGTGGCATTAATAGTACACCAAGTACACAGATAAGTGACTAGACTCATATACAGTAGAATTTATAGTAAACCAAATACACTGATAAATAAATAGACTCATGTACAGTGGCATTAATAGTACATCAAGTACACTGATAAATAACAGGACTCATGTACAGTGGCATTATTGTTAACCAAGTACACTGATAAGTGACTAGATTCATCTACAGTGGTATTAAGAGTAAACCAAGTACACTGATAAGTGACCAGACTACAGTGGCATTGATAGTACACCTAGTACACTGATAAGTGACTAGACTCATGTACAGTGGTATTAATACTAAACCAAGTACACTGATTAGTGACGAGACTCATTTACAGTATTATTAATAGTAAAACAAGTGCACGGATAAGTGACTAGACTACAGTGGCATTAATAGAACACCAAATTCACTGATAAATCTCTAGAATAATCTACAGTGGCATCAACAGCTCACCAAATACACTAATGAGTGACTAGACTACTGTGGCAATAATAGTAATCAAGTACACTGATAAGTGACTAGACTACAGATGCATTATTGGTAAACCAGGTACACTGATAAGTGACTGTACTCATGTACAGTGGCATTAATAGTACACCAAGTACACAAATAAGTGACTAGACTACAGTGGCATTAATAGTAAAACAAGTACATAAATAAGTGGCTAGACTTCACTGGCATTAATAGAAAACCAAGTGCACTGATGAGTGACTAAAATACAGTGGCATTAATATTAAACCAAGTACACTGATAATTGACTAGATTCATGTACAGTGGCATTAATAGTACACCAAGTACACAGATATGTGTCTAGACTACAATGGCATTAATAGTAAACCAAGTACACTGATAAGTGACTCAGACTATAGTGGCATTAATAGCACACCAAGTACACAAATAAGTGGCATGACTAAAGTGGCATTAATAGAAAACTAAGTACACTGATAAGACTAGACTCATGTACAGTGGCATCAATAGTACACCAAGTACACTGATAAGTCACTAGACTCATCTACAGTGGCATTAATAGTTCACCAAGTACACTGATGAGTGACTAGACTACAGTGGCATTAATAGTAAACCAAGTATACTGATAAGTGACTAGACTCATGTACAGTGGTATTAATAGCAAACCAAGTACACTGATAAGTGACCAGACTACAGTGGCATTGATAGTACACCAAGTACACAAATAAGATACTAGACTCCAGTGGCATTAATAGTATACCAAGTAAACTGATAGGTGCCGGGACTACAGTGGCAATAATAGTACACCAAGTACACAGATAAGTGACTAGACTCATATACAGGAGAATATATAGTTAACCAAATACACTGATAAATAAATAGACTCATGTTCAGTGGTATCAATAGTACACCAAGTACACTGATAAGTCACTAGACTCATCTACAGTGGCATTGATAGTACACCTAGTACACTGATAAGTGACTAGACTCATGTACAGTGGTATTAATACTAAACCAAGTACACTGATTAGTGACGAGACTCATTTACAGTATTATTAATAGTAAAACAAGTACACGGATAAATGACTAGACTACAGTGGCATTAATAGTAAACGAAGTAAACTGATAAGTGAATAGACTACAGTGGCATTAATTGAACACCAAATTCACTGATAAATCTCTAGAATCATCTACAGTGGCATTAACAGCTCACCAAATACACTAATGAGTGACTAGACTACTGTGGCAATAATAGTAATCAAGTACACTGATAAGTGACTAGACTACAGATGCATTATTGGTAAACCAGGTACACTGATAAATGACTGTACTCATGTACAGTGGCATTAATAGTACACCAAGTACACAAATAAGTTAGTAGACTACAGTGGCATTGATAGTATACAAAGTAAACTGATACGTGACTAGATTCATGTACAGTGATATAAAGAGTACACCAAGTACACAAATAAGTGACTAGACTACAGTGGCATTAATAGTATACAAAGTAAACTGATACGTGACTAGATTCATGTACAGTGGTATAAAGAGTACACCAAGTACACAAATAAGTGACTAGACTACAGTAGCATTAAGAGTATACAAAGTAAACTAATACGTGACTGGACTACAGTCGCATTAATAGTACACCAAGTACACTGATAAGTGACTAGACTACAGTGGCATTAAAAGTACACCAAGTAGATATATAAGTGACTAGACTCATGTATAGTGGTATTAATAGTAAACCAAGTACACGGATAAGTGACTAGACTACAGTGGCATTAATAGTAAACCAAGTAAACTGAAAAGTGACTAAACTACAGTGGCATTAATAGTAAAACAAGTTCACTGATAAGTGACTAGACTACAGTGGCATTAATAGTAAAACAAGTACACCAATTAAACTGATAAGTGACTAGACTACAGTGGCATTAATAGTAAAACAAGTACACCAATAAATGACTAGACTCATGTACAGTGGCATTAATAGTAAACGAAGTACACTAATAAATAACTAAACTCATGTACAATGGCATTAATAGTAAAACAAGTACACTGATAAGTGACTAGCCTACAGTGGCATTAATAGTACACCAATTAAACTGATAAGTGACTGGACTACAGTGGCATTAATAGTAAAACAAGTACACAGGTTTGTGACTAGACTACAGTGGCATTAATAGTAAAACAAGTACACTGATAAGTGACTAGACTCATGTACAGTTGCATTAATAGTACACCAAGTACACTGATAAGTTACCCAGACTACAGTGGCATTAATCCTACACCAAGTACACACATATGTGACTAGATTACAGTGGTATTAATAGTAAACGAATTACACTGATAAGGTACTAGACTACAGTGGCATTAATAGAAAACCAATTAAACTGATAAGTGACTAGACTACAGTAAAACTAATAGTGGAGTAAATACACTGATAAGACTAGACTCATGTACAGTGGCATTAATGATACACCAACTACACTGATAAGTCACTAGACACATCTACAGTGGCATTAATAGTTCAGCAAGTTCACTGATGAGTGACTAGATTACAGTGGCATTAATAGTAAACCAAGTACACTGATAAGCGACTACACTCATATACAGTGGTATTAATAGTAAACAAAGTACACAATTAAGTGACTAGACTCATGTACAGTGGCATTATTGTTAACCAAGTACACTGATAAGAAACTAGTATCATGTACAGTAATATTAATAGTAAAACAAGTACACTGATAAATAAATAGACTCATGTACAGTGGCATTAATAGTAAACCAAGTACACTGATAAATATCTAGACTCATGTACAGTGACGTTATTGTTAACCAAGTACACTGATAAGTGACTAGATTCATCTACAGTGGTACTAATAGTAAACAAGTACACTGATAAGTGACTAGACTCATTTACAGTATTATTAATAGTAAAACAAGTACACGGATAAGTAACTAGACTACAGTGGCATTAATAGTAAACGAAGTAAACTGATAAGCGAATAGACTACAGTGGCATTAATAGAACATCAAATTCATTGATAAATCTCTAGAATCATCTACAGTGGCATTATCAGCTCACCAAATACACTAATGAGTGACTAGACTACTGTGGCAATAATAGTAATCAAGTACACTGATAAGTGACTAGACTACAGATGCATTATTGGTAAACCAAGTACACTGATAAGTGACTGTACTCATGTACAGTGGCATTAATAGTACACCAAGTACACAAAAAAGTTAGTAGACTACAGTGGCATTGATAGTATACAAAGTAAACTGATACGTGACTAGATTCATGTACAGTGGTATTAATAGTAAACCAAGTACACGGATAAGTGACTAGACTACAGTGGCATTAATAGTAAACCAAGTAAACTGATAAGTGACTAGATTACAGTGGCATTAATAGTACAACAAGTTCACTGATAAGTAACTAGACTACAGTGGTATTAATAGTAAACGAAGTACACCGATAAATGACTAGACTCATGTACAGTGGCATTAATAGTAAACGAAGTACACTAATAAATAACTAAACTCATGTACAATGGCATTAATTGTAAAACAAGTACACTGATAAGTGACTAGCCTACAGTGGCATTAATAGTACACCAATTAAATTTTTTAGTGACTAGACTACAGTGGCATTAATAGTAAAACCAGTACATAGGTAAGTGACTAGACTACAGTGGCATTATTAGTAAAAGAAGTACACTGATAAGTGACTAGACTCATGTACAGCGGAATTAATAGTAAAGCAAGTACACTGATAAGTGACTAGACTCATGAACAGTGGCATTAATAGTACACCAAGGACACAGAGAGTTGACTAGACTACAATGGCATTAATAGTAAACCAAGTACACTGATAAGTGACTAGACTCATGTACAGTGGCATTAATAGTACACCAAGTACACTGATAAGTGACCCAGACTACAGTGGCATTAATCGTACACAAAGTACACTGATAAGGTACTAGACTACAGTGGCATTAATAGAAAACTAATTAAACTGATAAGTGACTAGACTACAATAAAATTAATAGTGAACAAAATACTATGATAAGACTAGACTCATGTACAGTGGCATTAATGATACACCAACTACAGTGATAAGTCAATAGACACATCTACAGTGGCATTAATAGTTCACCAAGTACACTGATAAGCTACTACACTCATATACAGTGGTATTAATAGTAAACCAAGTACAAAAATAAGTGACTAGACTCATGTACAGTGGCATTATTGTTAACCAAGTACACTGATAAGTGACTAGAATCATGTAAGTAATATTAATAGTAAAACAAGTACACTGATAAATAAATAGACTCATGTACAGTGGCATTAATAGTAAACCAAGTACACTGATAAGTGACTAGACTAAAATGGCATTAATAGTAAACCAAGTAGACTGATAAGTGACTAGACTACAATGGCATTAATAGTAAACCAAGTAGACTGATAAGTGACTACACTCATGTACAGTGGCATTAATAGTACACCAAGTACACAAATAAGTGACTAGTCTACAGTGGCATTAATAGTGAAACGAGTACACTGATGAGTGACTAGACTCATGTTCAGTGGTATTAATAGTAAAACAACTAAACTGAAAAGTGACTAGACTACAGTGGCATTAATAGTACACCAAATACACAGATAAGTGACTAGACTACAGTGGCATTACTAGTAAACCAAGTACACTGATAAGTGACTAGACTACAGTGGCATTGATAGTACACCAAGTGCACTGACAAGTCACTAGACTCATCTACAGTGGCATTAATAGATCACCAAATACACTAATGAGTGACTAGACTACAGTGGCATTAATAGTAAACCAAGTACAGTGATAAGTGACTAGACTCATGTACATGGTATTAATACTAAACCAAGTACACTGATAAGTGACTAGACTACAATGCCATTAATAGTAAACCAACTACACAAATAAGTCACTAGAATACAGTGGCATTAATAGTAAACCAAGTACACTGATAAGTGACTATACTCATGTACAGTGGTATTAATAGCAAACCATGAACACTGATAAGTGACTAGACTACAGAGGCATTAATAGTAAACCAAGTAAACAAATAAGTAACTAGACTACAGTGGCATTAATAGTAAACCAAGTACACTGATAAATAAATAGATTCATGTACAGTGGCATTAATAGTAAACAAAGTACACAGACAAGTGACTGGAATACAATGGCATTAATAGTAAACCAAATACACTGATAAGTGACTAGACTCATGTACAGTGGTATTAATAGTAAACCAAATACACTGATAAGTGACTAGACTCATGTACAGTGGTATTAATAGTACACCAAGTTCACAGATATGTGTCTAGACTACAGTGGCATTAATAGTAAACCAAGTACACTGATAAGTGACTTAGACTATAGTGGCATTAATAGCACACCAAGTACACAAATAAGTGGCTTGACTAAAGTGGCATTAATAGAAAACTAGGTACACTGATAAGACTAGACTCATGTACAGTGGCATTAATAGTTCACCAAGTACACAAATAAGTGACTAGACTACAGTGGCATTAATAGTAAACTAAGTACACTGATAAGACTAGACTCATGTACAGTGGTATTAATAGTAAACCAAGTACACTGATAAGTGACCAGACTACAGTGGCATTGATAGTACACCAAGTACACAAATAAGATACTACACTCCAGTGGCATTAATAGTATACCAAGTAAACTGATAGGTGCCTGGACTACAGTGGCATTAATAGTACACCAAGTACACAGATAAGTGACTAGACTCATATACAGTAGAATTTATAGTAAACCAAATACACTGATAAATAAATAGACTCATGTACAGTGGCATTAATAGTACATCAAGTACACTGATAAATAACTAGACTCATGTACAGTGGCATTACTGTTAACCAAGTACACTGATAAGTGACTAGATTCATCTACAGTGGTATTAATAGTAAAACAAGTACACTTTGATAAGTGACTAGACTCATGTACAGTGGTATTAATAGCAAACCAAGTACACTGATAAGTGACCAGACTACAGTGGCATTGATAGTACACCTAGTACACTGATAAGTGACTAGACTCATGTACAGTGGTATTAATACTAAACCAAGTACACTGATTAGTGACTAGACTACAGTGGCATTAATAGTAAACGAAGTAAACTGATAAGTGAATAGACTACAGTGGCATTAATAGAACACAAAATTCACTGATAAATCTCTAGAATCATCTACAGTGGCATTAACAGCTCACCAAATACACTAATGAGTGACTAGACAACTGTGGCAATAATAGTAATCAAGTACACTGATAAGTGACTAGACTACAGATGCATTATTGGTAAACCAGGTACACTGATAAGTGACTGTACTCATGTACAGTGGCATTAATAGTACACCAAGTACACAAATAAGTTAGTAGACTACAGTGGCATTGATAGTATACAAAGTAAAATGATACGTGACTAGATTCATGTACAGTGGTGTAAAGAGTACACCAAGTACACAAATAAGTGACTAGACTACAGTGGCATTATTGGATACAAAGTAAACTGATACGTAACTGGACTACAGTGGCTTTAATAGTACACCAAGTACACTGATAAGAGACTAGACTACAGTGGCATTAAAAGTACACCAAGTAGATATATAAATAACTAGACACATGTACAGTGGTATTAATAGCAAACCAAGTACACGGATAAGTGACTAGACTACAGTGGCATTAATAGTAAACCAAGTAAACTGAAATGTGACTAGACTACAGTGGCATTAATAGTACAACAAGTTCACTGATAAGTGACTAGACTACAGTGGCATTAATAGTACACCAATTAAACTGTAAAGTGACTAGACTACAGTGGCATTAATAGTAAAACAAGTACACCGATTAATGACTAGACTCATGTACAGTGGCATTAATAGTAAACGAAGTACACTAATAAATAACTAAACTCATGTACAATGGCATTAATAGTAAAACAAGTACACTGATAAGTGACTAGCCTACAGTGGCATTAATAACACACCAATTAAACTGATAAGTGACTAGACTACAGTGGCATTAATAGTAAAACAAGTACACTGATAAGTGACCCAGAATACAGTGGCATTAATAGTTTTCCAATTACACAAATAAGTGACTAGACTACATTGGTATTAATAGTAAACCAAGTACACTGATAAGTGACTAGATTCATGTACAGTGGCATTAATAGTACACCAAGTACACTGATAAGTGACTAGACAATAGTGGCATTAATAGTACTTCAAGTACACCAAAAAGTGACTAGACTACATTGGCATTAATAGCACACCAGGTACACAAATAAGGGGCTAGTCTACAGTGCATTAATAGTAAACCAAGTATACTCATAGGTGACTAGACTCATGTACAGTGGTATTAATAGTACACCAAGTACACTGATAAGTGACCCAG
The DNA here is from genome assembly GCF_004210375.1 of Tachypleus tridentatus. Lineage (NCBI taxonomy): Eukaryota > Metazoa > Arthropoda > Merostomata > Xiphosura > Limulidae > Tachypleus > Tachypleus tridentatus. The sequence goes on along the minus strand of NC_134826.1, from coordinate 3,863,606 downwards.
AATATAGTGGCATTAATAGTTCTCCAAGTACACAAATAAGTGAGTAGACTACAGTGGTATTAATAATAAACCAAGTACACTGCTAAGTGACTAAACTCATGTACAGTGGCATTAATAGTAAACCAAGTACACAAATAAGTGACTAGACTCATGTACATTGGCGTTATTGTTAACCAAGTACACTGATAAGTGACTAGACTCATGTACAGTTGTTTTAATACTAAACGAAGTACACTGATAAGTGACTAGACTCATTTACAGTTTTATTAATAGTAAAACAAGTACACAAATAAATAAATAGACTCATGTACAGTGGTATTAATAGCAAACCAAGAACACTGATAAGTGACTAGACTACAATGACATTAATAGTAAACAAAGTTAACAAATAAGTAACTAGACTACAGTGGCATTAATAGTAAACCAAGTACACTGATAAATAACTATACTCATGTAAAGTGGCATTAATAGTAAACCAAGTAAACTGAGAAGTGACTAGAATATAGTGGCATTATAGTAAACCAAGTACACAGATAAGTGACTGGAATACAGTGGCATTATTAGTAAACCAAATACACTGATAAGTGACTAGACTCATGTACAGTGGCATTAATAGTAAACCAAGTACACTGATAAGTGACTAGATTCATGTACAGTGGCATTGATTGTACACCAAGTACACAGATATGTGACTAGACTACAATGGCATTAATAGTAAACCAAGTACACTGATAAGTGACTTAGACTATAGTGGCATTAATAGCACACCAAGTACACAAATAAGTGGCTAGACTAAAGTGGCATTAATAGAAAACCAAGTACACTGATAAGACTAGACTCATGTACAGTGGCATCAATAGTACACCAAGTACACTGATAAGTGACTAGACTACAGTGGCATTAATAGTAAACCAAGTATATTGATAAGTGATTAGACTCATGTACAGTGGTATTAATAGTACACCAAGTACACTGATAAGTGACCCAGAATACAGTGGCATTAATAGATCATCAAATACACTGATGAGTGACTAGACTTCAGTGGCATTAATAGTAAACCAAGTACACTGATAAATAACTAGACTCATGTACAGTGGCATTAATAGTAAACTAAGTACACAAATAAGTGACTAGCCTCATGTACAGTGGCGTTATTGTTAACCAAGTAAACTGATAAGTGACTAGACTCATCTACAGTGGTAATAATAATAAACCAGTATACTGATAAGTGACTAGACTCATGTACAGTAATATTAATAGTAAAACAAGTACACTGATAAGTGACTAGACTAAAGTGGCATTAATAGTACACCAAATACACCATAAAGTGACTAGACAACAGTGTCATTAATGGTATACCAAGTTAACTGATAGGTGACTGGACTACAGTGACATTAATAATACACCAAGAACGAAGAAAAGTGACTAGACTCATATACAGTTGAATTTATAGTAAACCAAGTACACTGATAAATAAATAAACTCATGTACAGTTGCATTAATAGTACACCAAGTACACTGATAAATAAATAGACTCACGTACAGTGGCATTATTCCTAACCAAGTACACTGATAAGTGACTTGACTCATCTACAGTGGTTTTAATAGTAAACCAAGTACACTGCTAAGTGACTAGACTCATGTACAGTGGCATAATAGTAAATCAAGTTTACTAATAAACAACTTGACACATTTACAGTGGCATTAATAGTACACCAAGTACACTGATAAATATCTAGCCTCACATACAGTGGCATTATTGTTAACCAAGTACACTGATAAGTGACTAGACTCATCTACAGTGGTATTAATAGTAAACCAAGTACACTGATAAGTGACTAGAGTCATGTACAGTAATATTAATAGTAAAACAAGTGCACTGATAAGCGACTAGACTACATGGCATTAATAGTACAACAAGTAAACTGATAAGTGAGAAGACTACATTGGCATTAATAGTAAACCAAGTACACTGATAAATAACTAGTCTCATATACACTGGCATTATTATTTGCCAATACACTGTAAAGTGACTAAACTACAGTGGTATTAATAGTACACCAAGTACACAAATAAGTGACTAGACTACAGTGGCAGTAATAGTATACCAAGTACACTGATAAGTGACTAGACTCATCTGCAGTGGCATTAATACTAAACCAAGTACACTGCTAAGTGACTAGACTACAGTGGCATTAATAGTACACCAAGTACATATATAAGTGACTAGACTCATGTACAGTGGTATTAATAGTAAACCAAGTACACGGATAAGTGGCTAGACTACAATGGCATTAATAGTAAACGAAGTAAACTAATAAATGAATAAATTACAGTGGCATTATTGTTAACCAAGTACACTGATAAGTGACTAGAATCATGTAAGTAATATTAATAGTAAAACAAGTACACTGATAAATAAATAGACTCATGTACAGTGGCATTAATAGTAAACCAAGTACACTGATAAGTGACTAGACTACAATGGCATTAATAGTAAACCAAGTAGACTGATAAGTGACTAGACTACAATGGCATTAATAGTAAACCAAGTAGACTGATAAGTGACTACACTCATGTACAGTGGCATTAATAGTACACCAAGTACACAAATAAGTGACTAGTCTACAGTGGCATTAATAGTGAAACGAGTACACTGATGAGTGACTAGACTCATGTTCAGTGGTATTAATAGTAAAACAACTAAACTGAAAAGTGACTAGACTACAGTGGCATTAATAGTACACCAAATACACAGATAAGTGACTAGACTACAGTGGCATTACTAGTAAATCAAGTACACTGATAAGTGACTAGACTACAGTGGCATTGATAGTACACCAAGTGCACTGACAAGTCACTAGACTCATCTACAGTGGCATTAATAGATCACCAAATACACTAATGAGTGACTAGACTACAGTGGCATTAATAGTAAACCAAGTACAGTGATAAGTGACTAGACTCATGTACATGGTATTAATACTAAACCAAGTACACTGATAAGTGACTAGACTACAATGCCATTAATAGTAAACCAACTACACAAATAAGTCACTAGAATACAGTGGCATTAATAGTAAACCAAGTACACTGATAAGTGACTATACTCATGTACAGTGGTATTAATAGCAAACCATGAACACTGATAAGTGACTAGACTACAGAGGCATTAATAGTAAACCAAGTAAACAAATAAGTAACTAGACTACAGTGGCATTAATAGTAAACCAAGTACACTGATAAATAAATAGATTCATGTACATTGGCATTAATAGTAAACAAAGTACACAGACAAGTGACTGGAATACAATGGCATTAATAGTAAACCAAATACACTGATAAGTGACTAGACTCATGTACAGTGGTATTAATAGTAAACCAAATACACTGATAAGTGACTAGACTCATGTACAGTGGTATTAATAGTACACCAAGTTCACAGATATGTGTCTAGACTACAGTGGCATTAATAGTAAACCAAGTACACTGATAAGTGACTTAGACTATAGTGGCATTAATAGCACACCAAGTACACAAATAAGTGGCTTGACTAAAGTGGCATTAATAGAAAACTAGGTACACTGATAAGACTAGACTCATGTACAGTGGCATTAATAGTTCACCAAGTACACAAATAAGTGGCTTGACTAAAGTGGCATTAGTAGAAAACTAGGTACACTGATAAGACTAGACTCATGTACAGTGGTATTAATAGCAAACCAAGTACACTGATAAGTGACCAGACTACAGTGGCATTGATAGTACACCAAGTACACAAATAAGATACTACACTCCAGTGGCATTAATAGTATACCAAGTAAACTGATAGGTGCCTGGACTACAGTGGCATTAATAGTACACCAAGTACACAGATAAGTGACTAGACTCATATACAGTAGAATTTATAGTAAACCAAATACACTGATAAATAAATAGACTCATGTACAGTGGCATTAATAGTACATCAAGTACACTGATAAATAACTAGACTCATGTACAGTGGCATTACTGTTAACCAAGTACACTGATAAGTGACTAGATTCATCTACAGTGGTATTAATAGTAAAACAAGTACTTTGATAAGTGACTAGACTCATGTACAGTGGTATTAATAGCAAACCAAGTACACTGATAAGTGACCAGACTACAGTGGCATTGATAGTACACCTAGTACACTGATAAGTGACTAGACTCATGTACAGTGGTATTAATACTAAACCAAGTACACTGATTAGTGACTAGACTACAGTGGCATTAATAGTAAACGAAGTAAACTGATAAGTGAATAGACTACAGTGGCATTAATAGAACACAAAATTCACTGATAAATCTCTAGAATCATCTACAGTGGCATTAACAGCTCACGAAATACACTAATGAGTGACTAGACTACTGTGGCAATAATAGTAATCAAGTACACTGATAAGTGACTAGACTACAGATGCATTATTGGTAAACCAGGTACACTGATAAGTGACTGTACTCATGTACAGTGGCATTAATAGTACACCAAGTACACAAATAAGTTAGTAGACTACAGTGGCATTGATAGTATACAAAGTAAAATGATACGTGACTAGATTCATGTACAGTGGTGTAAAAGAGCACACCAAGCACACAAATAAGTGACTAGACTACAGTGGCATTATTGGATACAAAGTAAACTGATACGTGACTGGACTACAGTGGCTTTAATAGTACACCAAGTACACTGATAAGAGACTAGACTACAGTGGCATTAAAAGTACACCAAGTAGATATATAAATAACTAGACACATGTACAGTGGTATTAATAGCAAACCAAGTACACGGATAAGTGACTAGACTACAGTGGCATTAATAGTAAACCAAGTAAACTGAAAAGTGACTAGACTACAGTGGCATTAATAGTACAACAAGTTCACTGATAAGTGACTAGACTACAGTGGCATTAATAGTACACCAATTAAACTGTAAAGTGACTAGACTACAGTGGCATTAATAGTAAAACAAGTACACCGATTAATGACTAGACTCATGTACAGTGGCATTAATAGTAAACGAAGTACACTAATAAATAACTAAACTCATGTACAATGGCATTAATAGTAAAACAAGTACACTGATAAGTGACTAGCCTACAGTGGCATTAATAACACACCAATTAAACTGATAAGTGACTAGACTACAGTGGCATTAATAGTAAAACAAGTACACTGATAAGTGACCCAGAATACAGTGGCATTAATAGTTTTCCAATTACACAAATAAGTGACTAGACTACATTGGTATTAATAGTAAACCAAGTACACTGATAAGTGACTAGATTCATGTACAGTGGCATTAATAGTACACCAAGTACACTGATAAGTGACTAGACAATAGTGGCATTAATAGTACTTCAAGTACACCAAAAAGTGACTAGACTACATTGGCATTAATAGCACACCAAGTACACAAATAAGGGGCTAGTCTACAGTGCATTAATAGTAAACCAAGTATACTCATAGGTGACTAGACTCATGTACAGTGGTATTAATAGTACACCAACTACACTGATAAGTGACCCAGAATATAGTGGCATTAATAGTTCTCCAAGTACACAAATAAGTGAGTAGACTACAGTGGTATTAATAATAAACCAAGTACACTGCTAAGTGACTAAACTCATGTACAGTGGCATTAATAGTAAACCAAGTACACAAATAAGTGACTAGACTCATGTACATTGGCGTTATTGTTAACCAAGTACACTGATAAGTGACTAGACTCATGTACAGTTGTTTTAATACTAAACGAAGTACACTGATAAGTGACTAGACTCATTTACAGTTTTATTAATAGTAAAACAAGTACACAAATAAATAAATAGACTCATGTACAGTGGTATTAATAGCAAACCAAGAACACTGATAAGTGACTAGACTACAATGACATTAATAGTAAACAAAGTTAACAAATAAGTAACTAGACTACAGTGGCATTAATAGTAAACCAAGTACACTGATAAATAACTATACTCATGTAAAGTGGCATTAATAGTAAACCAAGTACACTGATAAGTGACTTAGACTATAGTGGCATTAATAGTAAACCAAGTACACAGATAAGTGACTGGAATACAGTGGCATTATTAGTAAAACCAAATACACTGATAAGTGACTAGACTCATGTACAGTGGCATTAATAGTAAACCAAGTACACTGATAAGTGACTAGATTCATGTACAGTGGCATTGATTGTACAACAAGTACACAGATATGTGACTAGACTACAATGGCATTAATAGTAAACCAAGTACACTGATAAGTGACTTAGACTATAGTGGCATTAATAGCACACCAAGTACACAAATAAGTGGCTAGACTAAAGTGGCATTAATAGAAAACCAAGTACACTGATAAGACTAGACTCATGTACAGTGGCATCAATAGTACACCAAGTACACTGATAAGTGACTAGACTACAGTGGCATTAATAGTAAACCAAGTATATTGATAAGTGATTAGACTCATGTACAGTGGTATTAATAGTACACCAAGTACACTGATAAGTGACCCAGAATACAGTGGCATTAATAGATCATCAAATACACTGATGAGTGACTAGACTTCAGTGGCATTAATAGTAAACCAAGTACACTGATAAATAACTAGACTCATGTACAGTGGCATTAATAGTAAACTAAGTACACAAATAAGTGACTAGCCTCATGTACAGTGGCGTTATTGTTAACCAAGTAAACTGATAAGTGACTAGACTCATCTACAGTGGTAATAATAATAAACCAGTATACTGATAAGTGACTAGACTCATGTACAGTAATATTAATAGTAAAACAAGTACACTGATAAGTGACTAGACTAAAGTGGCATTAATAGTACACCAAATACACCATAAAGTGACTAGACAACAGTGTCATTAATGGTATACCAAGTTAACTGATAGGTGACTGGACTACAGTGACATTAATAATACACCAAGAACGAAGAAAAGTGACTAGACTCATATACAGTTGAATTTATAGTAAACCAAGTACACTGATAAATAAATAAACTCATGTACAGTTGCATTAATAGTACACCAAGTACACTGATAAATAAATAGACTCATGTACAGTTGCATTAATAGTACACCAAGTACACTGATAAATAAATAGACTCACGTACAGTGGCATTATTCCTAACCAAGTACACTGATAAGTGACTTGACTCATCTACAGTGGTTTTAATAGTAAACCAAGTACACTGCTAAGTGACTAGACTCATGTACAGTGGCAATAATAGTAAATCAAGTTTACTAATAAACAACTTGACACATTTACAGTGGCATTAATAGTACACCAAGTACACTGATAAATATCTAGCCTCACATACAGTGGCATTATTGTTAACCAAGTACACTGATAAGTGACTAGACTCATCTACAGTGGTATTAATAGTAAACCAAGTACACTGATAAGTGACTAGAGTCATGTACAGTAATATTAATAGTAAAACAAGTGCACTGATAAGCGACTAGACTACATGGCATTAATAGTACAACAAGTAAACTGATAAGTGAGAAGACTACATTGGCATTAATAGTAAACCAAGTACACTGATAAATAACTAGTCTCATATACACTGGCATTATTATTTGCCAATACACTGTAAAGTGACTAAACTACAGTGGTATTAATAGTACACCAAGTACACAAATAAGTGACTAGACTACAGTGGCAGTAATAGTATACCAAGTACACTGATAAGTGACTAGACTCATCTGCAGTGGCATTAATACTAAACCAAGTACACTGCTAAGTGACTAGACTACAGTGGCATTAATAGTACACCAAGTACATATATAAGTGACTAGACTCATGTACAGTGGTATTAATAGTAAACCAAGTACACGGATAAGTGGCTAGACTACAATGGCATTAATAGTAAACGAAGTAAACTAATAAATGAATAAATTACAGTGGCATTAATAGAACACCAAATTCACTGATAAGACTCTAGACTCATCTACAGTGGCATTAACAGCTCACGAAATACATTAATGAGTGACTAGACTATTGTGGCAATAATAGTAATCAAGTACACTGATAAGTGACTAGACTACAGATGCATTTATAGTAAACCAAGTACACTGATAAGTGACTATACTCATGTACAGTGGCATTAATAGTACACCAAGTACACAAATAAGTTACTAGACTACAGTGGCATTGATAGTATACAAAGTAAACTGATACGTGACTGGACTACAGTGGCATTAATAGTACACCAAGTACATATATAAGTGACTAGACTCATGTACAGTGGTATTAATAGTAAACCAAGTACACGGATAAGTGGCTAGACTACAATGGCATTAATAGTAAACGAAGTAAACTAATAAATGAATAAATTACAGTGGCATTAATAGAACACCAAATTCACTGATAAGTCTCTTGACTCATCTACAGTGGCATTTACAGCTCACCAAATACACTGATGAGTGACTAGACTACAGTGGAATTAATAGTAAACCAAGTACACTGACAAGTGACTAGACTCATGTACAGTGGTATTAATAGCAAACCAAGAACACTGATAAGTGACTAGACTACAATGGCATTAATAGTAAAGCAAGTACACAAATAAGTGACTAGACTACAGTGGCATTAATAGTAAACCAAGTACACTGATAAATAACTATACTCATGTACAGTGGCATTAATAGTAAACCAAGTAAACTGATAAATAAATAGATTCATGTACAGTGGCATTAATAGTAAACTAAGTACTCTGATAAGTGACTAGACTACAGTGGCATTAATAGTACACCAATTTCACTGAGAAGTGACTAGACTACAGTGGCAATAATAGTAAACCAAGTACACAGATAAGTGACTGGACTACAGTGGCATTAATAGAAATCCAAGTACACTGATAAGATTAGACTCATGTACAGTGGCATTAATAGTGCACCAAGTACACTGATAAATAACTATCCTCACGTACAGTGGCATTATTGTTAACCAAGGACACTGATAAGTGACTAGACTCTTCTACAGTGGTATTAATAGTAAACCAAGTACACTAATAAATATCTAGACACAAGTACAGTGGTATTAATAGTACACCAAGTACACTGATAAATAACTAGACTCATGTATAGTTACATTATTGTTAACTAAGTACACTGATAAGTGACTAGACTCTTCTACAGTGGTATTAATGGTAAACCAAGTACACTGATAAGTGACTAGAGTCATGTTCAGTAATATTAATAGTAAAACAAGTGCACTGATAAGAGACTAGACTACAGTGGCATTAATAGTACACCAAGTTCACTGATTAGTCTCTAGACTCATCTACAGTGGCATTAATAGTAAACCAAGTAAACTGATAAATAACTAGATTCATGTACAGTGGCATTAATAGTAAACCAAGTAAACTGATAAATAACTAGATTCATGTACAGTGGCATTAATAGTAAACTAAGTACACTGATAAGTGACTAGACTACAGTGGCATTAATAGTACACTGAGAAGGGACTAGACTACAGTGGCATTAATAGTAAACCAAGTACACAGATAAGTGACTGGACTACAGTGGCATTAATAGTAAATCAAATCCACTGATAAGTCACTAGACTCATGTACAGTGGCATTAATAGTAAACCGAGTACACAGATATGTGACTAGACTACAATGGCATTAATAGTAAACCAAGTACCCTGATAAGTGACTTAGACTACAGTGGCATTAATAGCACACCAAGTACACAAATAAGTGGCTAGACTACAGTGGCATTAATAGAAAACCAAGTACACTGATGAGTGACTAGACTACAGTGGCATTAATAGTACACCAAGTACACAGATATGTGACTAGACTACAATGGCATTAATAGTAAACCAAGTACACTGATAAGTGACTTAGACTACAGTGTCATTAATAGCACACCAAGTACACAAATAAGTGGCTAGACTACAGTGGCATTAATAGAAAACCAAGTGCACTGATGAGTGACTAGACTACAGTGGCATTAATAGTACACCAAGTTCACTGATTAGTCTCTAGACTCATCTACAGTGGCATTAATAGTAAACCAAGTAAACTGATAAATAACTAGATTCATGTACAGTGGCATTAATAGTAAACCAATTAAACTGATAAATAACTAGATTCATGTACAGTGGCATTAATAGTAAACTAAGTACACTGATGAGTGACTAGACTACAGTGTTATTAATAGTACACCAAGTACACAGATATGTGACTAGACTACAATGGCATTAATAGAAAACCAAGTGCACTGATGAGTGACTAGACTACAGTGGCATTAATATTAAACCAAGTATACTGATAAGTGACTAGACTCATGTACAGTGGTATTAATAGTAAACCAAGTACACAAATAAGTGACTAGACTACAGTGGCATTAATATTAAACCAAGTATACTGATAAGTGACTAGACTCATGTACAGTGGTATTAATATTAAACCAAGTACACAAATAAGTGACTAGACTACAGTGTCATTAATATTAAACCAAGTATACTGATAAATAACTAGACTCATGTACAGTGGTTTTAATAGTAAAGCAAGTACACTGATAAGATAAGGTTCAATAAATGTCGGTATTTTACGATTACGAATAATGTGATGAATAATGGCATTGTCAAATGTATAAGGCGCTCGACTCGTAATATGAGGGTCGCTGTTTCGAATTCCAATCACACGAAACATTCTTACCCTTTCAGCCGTGCAGGTGTTATAAAATGACGGTCAATCTCATTATTGGTTGGTAAAAGAGTAGCCCAATAGTTGGCGGTTTGTGCTGATGACTATCTACCTTACCTCTAGTTTTAGACTGCTAAATTAGGGACGGCTAGATTTGCGCGAAATTCAAGACAGACCAAATTATACTAAGCATCGATTATGTGTTTGACCAAGGTCACTCAGTAAACTGTTCTAGTTTTTTATTATTATATTACTCGTTTATTAACTAATTGTGTGCGTTCTTTACATGTGCATCTCGTGTTCCTGATACAAGTTTATTTCTATAATATTCGAAGGCAAGAGATATTTGTGTACTCGGTTAGAAATAATGTAAATATATGAACACAAAGAGTGAATTAAACGGAAGAGCTTTGTGTATCCGGTTATTTTACCTGTATCCAATATTCGTTTTATATATTTAATTCTAGTTAGATAAAGAACAAGGATTGGTTGATTTATGTCGCTCCGTCACTGAAAGCATATATTTCATTGAATTTGTCATGAAACACAAACCTTTAGTCCGAACTTAACATTTAGGTTTGATACTGGGATCCTACGGTAAACAGTGCGTCAACACACAGTACAGATACTAATATAGGGCTGTTTGGTTGATGATACGCTTTGGATGCCAAAACCATCGTAAATTATCTGTAGTAAATCCTGAGCAGCTAAACCATATGAACGTTAGGACTGGTGGTTTTAAATACATCAAGACCATTTTACCTCTGCTATATATTTCGTTTCCTTATTTGTGTTTTGTAATATTACTTATTATCCAATTTCTGCTATATATTTCGTTTCCTTATTAGTGTTTTGTAATATTACTTATTATCTAACCTCTGCTATATATTTCGTTTCCTTATTGGTGTTTTGTAATATTACTTATTATCCAACCGCTGCTATATATTTCGTTTCCTTATTAGAATTTGTAATATTACTTATTATCCAACCTCTGCTATATATTTCGTTTCTTTATTAATGTTTTGTAATATTACGTATTATCCAACCTCTGCTATATATTTCGTTTCCTTATTGGTGTTTTGTAATATTACTTATTATCCAACCGCTGCTATATATTTCGTTTCCTTATAAGTGTTTTGTAATATTGCTTATTATCCAACCTCTGCTATATATTTCGTTTCTTTATTAATGTTTTGTAATATTACTTATTATCCAACCGCTGCTATATATTTCGTTTCCTTATTAGAATTTGTAATATTACTTATTATCCAACCTCTGCTATATATTTCGTTTCTTTATTAATGTTTTGTAATATTACGTATTATCCAACCTCTACTATATATTTCGTTTCCTTATTGGTGTTTTGTAATATTACTTATTATCCAGCCGCTGCTATATATTTCGTTTCCTTATTAGAATTTGTAATATTACTTATTATCCAACCTCTGCTATATATTTCGTTTCTTTATTAATGTTTTGTAATATTACGTATTATCCAACCTCTACTATATATTTCGTTTTCTTATTAGTGTTTTGTAATATTGCTTATTATCCAACCTCTGCTATATATTTCGTTTCCTTATTAGTGTTTTGTAATATTGCTTATTATCCAACCTCTGCTCTATATTTCGTTTCTTTATTAGTGTTTCGTAATATTGCTTATTATCCAACCTCTGCTATATATTTCGTTTCTTTATTAGTGTTTTGTAATATTGCTTATTATCCAACCTCTGCTATATATTTCGTTTCTTTATTAGTGTTTTGTAATATTACTTATTATCCAACCTCTGCTATATATTTCGTTTCTTTATTAGTGTTTTGTAATATTGCTTATTATCCAACCTCTGCTATATATTTCGTTTCTTTATTAGTGTTTTGTAATATTACTTATTATCCAACCTCTGCTATATATTTCGTTTCTTTATTAATGTTTTGTAATATTACGTATTATCCAACCTCTACTATATATTTCGTTTCCTTATTGGTGTTTTGTAATATTACTTATTATCCAACCTCTGCTATATATTTCGTTTCTTTATTAATGTTTTGTAATATTACGTATTATCCAACCTCTACTATATATTTCGTTTCCTTATTGGTGTTTTGTAATATTACTTATTATCCAACCTCTACTATATATTTCGTTTCCTTATTGGTGTTTTGTAATATTACTTATTATCCAACTTCTGCTATATATTTCGTTTCTTTATTAATGTTTTGTAATATTACGTATTATCCAACCTCTACTATATATTTCGTTTCCTTATTGGTGTTTTGTAATATTACTTATTATCCAACCTCTGCTATATATTTCGTTTCTTTATTAATGTTTTGTAATATTACGTATTATCCAACCTCTACTATATATTTCGTTTCCTTATTGGTGTTTTGTAATATTACTTATTATCCAACCTCTACTATATATTTCGTTTCCTTATTGGTGTTTTGTAATATTACTTATTATCCAACCTCTGCTATATATTTCGTTTCCTTATTAGTGTTTTGTAATATTACTTATTATCCAACCTCTACTATATATTTCGTTTCCTTATTGGTGTTTCGTAATATTACTTATTATCCAACCTCTACTATATATTTAGTTTCCTTATTAGTGTTTTGTAATATTACTTATTATCCAACCTCTGCTATATATTTCGTTTCTTTATTAGTGTTTTGTAATATTGCTTATTATCCAACCTCTGCTATATATTTCGTTTCTTTATTAGTGTTTTGTAATATTACTTATTATCCAACCTCTGCTATATATTTCGTTTCTTTATTAGTGTTTTGTAATATTGCTTATTATCCAACCTCTGCTATATATTTCGTTTCTTTATTAGTGTTTTGTAATATTACTTATTATCCAACCTCTGCTATATATTTCGTTTCTTTATTAATGTTTTGTAATATTACGTATTATCCAACCTCTACTATATATTTCGTTTCCTTATTAGTGTTTTGTAATATTGCTTATTATCCAACCTCTGCTATATATTTCGTTTCTTTATTAGTGTTTTGTAATATTACTTATTATCCAACCTCTACTATATATTTCGTTTCCTTATTAGTGTTTTGTAATATTACTTATTATCCAACCTCTGCTATATATTTCGTTTCTTTATTAGTGTTTCGTAATATTAGTTATTATCCAACCTCTGCTATATATTTCGTTTCATTATTGGTGTTTTGTAATATTACTTATTATCCAACCTCTACTATATATTTCGTTTCCTTATTGGTGTTTTGTAATATTACTTATTATCCAACCTCTGCTATATATTTCGTTTCCTTATTGGTGTTTTGTAATATTACTTATTATCCAACCTCTGCTATATATTTCGTTTCCTTATTGGTGTTTTGTAATATTACTTATTATCCAACCTCTACTATATATTTCGTTTCCTTATCGGTGTTTTGTAATATTGCTTATTATCCAACCTCTGCTATATATTTCGTTTCCTTATCGGTGTTTTGTAATATTGCTTATTATCCAACCTCTGCTATATATTTCGTTTCCTTATCGGTCTTTTGTAATATTACGTATTATCCAACCTCTGCTATATATTTCGTTTCTTATTGGTGTTTTGTAATATTACTTATTATCCAACCTCTGCTATATATTTCGTTTCCTTATTAGTGTTTTGTAATATTACTTATTATCCAACCTCTGCTATATATTTCGTTTCCTTATCGGTCTTTTGTAATATTACGTATTATCCAACCTCTGCTATATATTTCGTTTCCTTATTGGTGTTTTGTAATATTACGTATTATCCAACCTCTGCTATATATTTCGTTTCCTTATTGGTGTTTTGTAATATTACTTATTATCCAACCTCTGCTATATATTTCGTTTCCTTATTGGTGTTTTGTAATATTGCTTATTATCCAACCTCTGCTATATATTTAGTTTCCTTATTGGTGTTTTGTAATATTATTTATTATCCAACCTCTGCTATATATTTAGTTTCCTTATTGGTGTTTTGTAATATTACTTATTATCCAACCTCTACTATATATTTCGTTTCCTTATTGGTGTTTTGTAATATTACGTATTATCCAACCTCTGCTATATATTTCGTTTCCTTATCGGTGTTTTGTAATATTACTTATTATCCAACCTCTGCTATATATTTCGTTTCCTTATTAGTGTTTTGTAATATTACTTATTATCCAAACTCTACTATATATTTCGTTTCTTTATTAGTGTTTTGTAATATTACTTATTATCCAACCTCTACTATATATTTCGTTTCCTTATTAGTGTTTTGTAATATTACTTATTATCCAAACTCTACTATATATTTCGTTTCTTTATTAGTGTTTTGTAATATTACTTATTATCCAACCTCTGCTATATATTTCGTTTCCTTATTGGTGTTTTGTAATATTACTTATTATCCAACCTCTACTATATATTTCGTTTCCTTATTGGTGTTTTGTAATATTACTTATTATCCAACCTCTACTATATATTTCGTTTCCTTATCGGTGTTTTGTAATATTACTTATTATCCAACCTCTGCTATATATTTCGTTTCCTTATTGGTGTTTTGTAATATTACTTATTATCCAACCTCTACTATATATTTCGTTTCCTTATTAGTGTTTTGTAATATTACGTATTATCCAACCTCTACTATATATTTCGTTTCCTTATCGGTGTTTTGTAATATTACTTATTATCCAACCTCTGCTATATATTTCGTTTCCTTATTGGTGTTTTGTAATATTACTTATTATCCAACCTCTACTATATATTTCGTTTCCTTATTAGTGTTTTGTAATATTACTTATTATCCAACCTCTGCTATATATTTCGTTTCCTTATTGGTGTTTTGTAATATTACTTATTATCCAACCTCTGCTATATATTTCGTTTCCTTATTAGTGTTTCGTAATATTACCTATTATCCAACCTCTGCTATATATTTCGTTTCCTTATCGGTCTTTTGTAATATTACGTATTATCCAACCTCTGCTATATATTTCGTTTCCTTATTTGTGTTTTGTAATATTACTTATTATCCAACCTCTGCTATATATTTCGTTTCCTTATTGGTGTTTTGTAATATTACTTATTATCCAAACTCTACTATATATTTCGTTTCTTTATTAGTGTTTTGTAATATTACTTATTATCCAACCTCTACTATATATTTCGTTTCCTTATTGGTGTTTTGTAATATTACTTATTATCCAACCTCTACTATATATTTCGTTTCCTTATTGGTGTTTTGTAATATTACGTATTATCCAACCTCTACTATATATTTCGTTTCCTTATCGGTGTTTTGTAATATTACTTATTATCCAATTTCTGCTATATATTTCGTTTCCTTATTGGTTGTTTTGTAATATTACTTATTATCCAACCTCTACTATATATTTCGTTTCCTTATTAGTGTTTTGTAATATTACGTATTATCCAACCTCTACTATATATTTCGTTTCCTTATCGGTGTTTTGTAATATTACTTATTATCCAATTTCTGCTATATATTTCGTTTCCTTATTGGTGTTTTGTAATATTACTTATTATCCAACCTCTACTATATATTTCGTTTCCTTATTAGTGTTTTGTAATATTACGTATTATCCAACCTCTGCTATATATTTCGTTTCCTTATTGGTGTTTTGTAATATTACTTATTATCCAACCTCTGCTATATATTTCGTTTCCTTATTAGTGTTTCGTAATATTACCTATTATCCAACCTCTGCTATATATTTCGTTTCCTTATCGGTCTTTTGTAATATTACGTATTATCCAACCTCTGCTATATATTTCGTTTCCTTATTGGTGTTTTGTAATATTACGTATTATCCAACCTCTGCTATATATTTCGTTTCCTTATTGGTGTTTTGTAATATTACTTATTATCCAACCTCTGCTATATATTTCGTTTCCTTATTGGTGTTTTGTAATATTGCTTATTATCCAACCTCTGCTATATATTTAGTTTCCTTATTGGTGTTTTGTAATATTACTTATTATCCAACCTCTGCTATATATTTAGTTTCCTTATTGGTGTTTTGTAATATTACTTATTATCCAACCTCTACTATATATTTCGTTTCCTTATTGGTGTTTTGTAATATTACGTATTATCCAACCTCTGCTATATATTTCGTTTCCTTATCGGTGTTTTGTAATATTACTTATTATCCAATTTCTGCTATATATTTCGTTTCCTTATTAGTGTTTTGTAATATTACTTATTATCCAAACTCTACTATATATTTCGTTTCTTTATTAGTGTTTTGTAATATTACTTATTATCCAACCTCTACTATATATTTCGTTTCCTTATTAGTGTTTTGTAATATTACTTATTATCCAAACTCTACTATATATTTCGTTTCTTTATTAGTGTTTTGTAATATTACTTATTATCCAACCTCTACTATATATTTCGTTTCCTTATTGGTGTTTTGTAATATTACTTATTATCCAACCTCTACTATATATTTCGTTTCCTTATTGGTGTTTTGTAATATTACGTATTATCCAACCTCTACTATATATTTCGTTTCCTTATCGGTGTTTTGTAATATTACTTATTATCCAATTTCTGCTATATATTTCGTTTCCTTATTGGTGTTTTGTAATATTACTTATTATCCAACCTCTACTATATATTTCGTTTCCTTATTAGTGTTTTGTAATATTACGTATTATCCAACCTCTACTATATATTTCGTTTCCTTATTGGTGTTTTGTAATATTACTTATTATCCAATTTCTGCTATATATTTCGTTTCCTTATAAGTGTTTTGTAATATTACTTATTATCCAACCGCTGCTATATATTTCGTTTCTTTATTAGTGTTTTGTAATATTACTTATTATCCAACCTGTGCTATATATTTCGTTTCTTTATTAGTGTTTTGTAATATTAGTTATTATCCAACCTCTGCTATATATTTCGTTTCCTTATTGGTGTTTTGTAATATTACTTATTATCCAACCTCTGCTATATATTTCGTTTCCTTATTGGTGTTTTGTAATATTACTTATTATCCAACCTCTGCTATATATTTAGTTTCCTTATTGGTGTTTTGTAATATTACTTATTATCCAACCTCTACTATATATTTCGTTTCCTTATTTGTGTTTTGTAATATTACTTATTATCCAACCTCTGCTATATATTTCGTTTCCTTATTGGTGTTTTGTAATATTACTTATTATCCAACCTCTGCTATATATTTCGTTTCCTTATTAATGTTTTGTAATATTACGTATTATCCAACCTCTACTATATATTTCGTTTCCTTATTGGTGTTTTGTAATATTACTTATTATCCAACCTCTGCTATATATTTCGTTTCCTTATTTGTGTTTTGTAATATTACTTATTATCCAATCTCTGCTATATATTTCGTTTCCTTATTAGTGTTTTGTAATATTACTTATTATCCAACCTCTGCTATATATTTCGTTTCCTTATAAGTGTTTTGTAATATTACTTATTATCCAACCTCTGCTATATATTTCGTTTCCTTATTGGTGTTTTGTAATATTGCTTATTATCCAACCTCTGCTATATATTTAGTTTCCTTATTGGTGTTTTGTAATATTACTTATTATCCAACCTCTGCTATATATTTCGTTTCCTTATTAGTGTTTTGTAATATTACTTATTATCCAACCTCTACTATATATTTCGTTTCCTTATTGGTGTTTTGTAATATTACTTATTATCCAACCTCTACTATATATTTCGTTTCCTTATTAGTGTTTTGTAATATTACTTATTATCCAACCTCTGCTATATATTTCGTTTCCTTATTGGTGTTTTGTAATATTACTTATTATCCAACCTCTGCTATATATTTCGTTTCCTTATTTGTGTTTTGTAATATTACTTATTATCCAACCTCTGCTATATATTTCGTTTCCTTATTGGTGTTTTGTAATATTACTTATTATCCAACCTCTGCTATATATTTCGTTTCCTTATTTGTGTTTTGTAATATTTTTTATTATCCAATCTCTGCTATATATTTCGTTTCCTTATTAGTGTTTTGTAATATTACTTATTATCCAACCTCTGCTATATATTTCGTTTCCTTATAAGTGTTTTGTAATATTACTTATTATCCAACCTCTGCTATATATTTCGTTTCCTTATAAGTGTTTTGTAATATTACTTATTATCCAACCGCTGCTATATATTTCGTTTCTTTATTAGTGTTTTGTAATATTACTTATTATCCAACCTGTGCTATATATTTCGTTTCTTTATTAGTGTTTTGTAATATTAGTTATTATCCAATTCTTTTCGTCTTTCCTAAATTAAATGTTATTTTATACGGCTTTAGATTGTTTTAGATAGACACGGTTGTAGCTTTATGATGGGTAGATGTAATATCTGAACGTACCATTTTTGTAATGTCCTTAGATTTATCATTACAATCATCACACATATGTGTATCTCTTTAGGTTTGGTTTGTTTTGAATTTCGCACAAAGCTACACGAGGTCTATCTGCACTAGCCGTCCTTAATTTTGCAGTGTAAGACATCGCCAACTTTTGGGCTACTCTTTTACCAACATTTAGATAGATTGACCCTCACGTTATAACGCCCCTAAGGCTGAAAGGGTGAGCGTGTTTGCTTCGATAAGGGTTCGAACCCATGACTCTCAATTTACAAGTCGAGCACCCTAACAACCATGCCGGGCCCTATCTGGTTTTAAAGTTATGTAAATAAAGTCATATGAACTTTCTGATTTTTTTTGTCTAAAATTACGAATAAATCTCACAGAATTGATAAATTCAATTTTATATTATCGATAAGTATTTTTAAAATATATCAGCTTAATGTTGCCTAATCTGTTTAAAGTTAGGGATAAGTGTGCCAATCTTGACTCATAATTTAGTTTACGATCGTGGATTAATCTTTAAAAGTTGTAAGCTTGTACTTGTCAAATGCAATTTAAGGTTACTGGTAATTCTGATTATAAGACTTCAATCAAGTTTTAATGTTGTAATAAATGTACTTCATCTCTAGTAGTTATGTTGGGCCAAAACCAAACATATGTGTCGTCAGTTGAACAGAGAAGACTGTGATTATCTTATGTTCTTTATTGGGTTGAAGTGTTATGGTATTTTAGTCGTAAACATAGAGTTCTATATACAGATTTGGCCTTTACATTATAAATCGAACTTCCATCGAGAGAATAATCCTCAGTAACGGGCGTGAGTACATAGAAATGTGTTATATTTTAACGAAAATGTTTCTGAACTCGGGCGTTTCGCGTGTGTCATAATAAATGTAATATAATAAAGCAAAGTTTGATAATCATGATGTCGCTGGCAGCTGAAATTCTCTCACATCACCGTATAAGCTGGATCTCTATTGGTAGCATAAAAACGGACAATTTCCGGTGGTTGACTAACACCATGGCAAGTCTGGAAATAACTCAAGCGACATCTATAAACTCCAGCAAGCACGTGCAGCTGAAGTGGAAATCTTACTAGCATTCTGGAGATGATAGAAGGTTTCTTTTTTTTTTTTAATGTTCAACCGTAATATGATCATATGATGGTACTCCATTTCTTGGTCTTTCTAAAGTAGCAATAAAACGTATAATATGGACAGTAGTAAAACTTAGCCCAATTTCCTTGGAAATTGTGTAGACTATTAAACCTAACACTTTCCTGGATCCAATGAACGAATTTCCTAAGACTTGTAGAAGGTTTTCATTACCAAGCTGTACAATGTTTTGCTCCTATTGTAAAGAAAATTAAATAATAATTCTTTCTGCAGATAACCCTAAACCAGAGTTGTAAGAATCATAGCAGAGGAATTTGGAGAATGTGATTGATCTTCAAAGAACAGTTTCTGTCAGCCTTCGTAGAGTAGAATAACTTATTATTAAACTTGTATTTCATATAAAGCAAGTAAGTGTTATAACTAACCTTAAAATATTTATCAAGTAAGTGTTATAACTAACCTTAAAATATTATCCCATTTGTGTTATACATTGCAAAGTTTCGTTTTCCTTCTCAACAAGAATTTCATTTTTTTTATTTATTTTTTTGTTAAGTACAATTCTGTCCAGCACTGGTATCGAAACCCGTTTTATTGCGGTATAAGTCTCTGAACTTATCGCTGAGCTACTGGAATATAGCAAACATTGATTCTTCCAATTACTGGGATACATTTCATTTTATTAGTCGTTTTGAGTTTGTGTACAGTAAATATTTCACTTCAACAGTTACTTTCCTTGTTGTAATGGTACATATGAAACAACAAAAGGAGTAATAAAAACAAAAACTGATCTTTCACAGAACTGTGAACGTGAACCGATCAGATTTCTATTGATTCAGACTCCGCGATGGTCTGATTGTTTGGTTTCAATTTTCTTTTAACAGTCGTACTTTTTTATTTTTAAATCACATTTTTTTTATATGTGTTAGTTTCCTGCTTAGTTTAAAAGGTAGCCCTAGGGGTAAAAAATGAGAAATTGGTAGATCTACAAAATGGCTTTACGACGTGAAACGAGAGTGATATTTCGCGAGAGTTACAGAATAATTTAAAGGTCCCAGAAAACCATAAATTGTTACAAGGTGGACACAAAGTCAGAAGAGATATTAAATGATGGGTAATATCCTGAGGTCAAAAGCTTCGTGATCCTTCAAGGAAGATGCTATATTATTTATTTTATAAAATGTTTGGATTTCGAGACATTTCGCGCCAGTTCTTGTTTTCTCATTAAGTTCTTATACAGAACATTTACTTCCTTTGTAATTAAACAAAATATTGTGTATTAATTAAATTCAGTGTGGATTCGCAATAAATGAAGTCGAATACTTACACACTTCTTGTTGAATGTTCGTTTTGTTTTCTTAATTTCACGCAAAGCTACTCGAGGGCTATCTGCGCTAGCCGTCCCTAATTTAGCAGTGTAAGACTAGAGGGAAGTCAGCTAATTATCACCACCCATCGCCAACTCTTGAGGTACTTTTTTACCAACGAATAGTGCGATTGACCGTCACATTATAACGCCTCCACGGCTGAAAGTACGAACATTTTAATGTGAAGAGAATTCGAACTCGTGACCCTCAGATTACGACTCGAGTTTCTTAACCACCTGCACATGCTGGGCCTTTAAACAAAGAATCTCGTGTTCTGAGGATTTTGTTATCCACTGAAAGGCTGAGTTAAAAACACTTATTTTTGGTGCATAATTAACGGAACAAATTAGTTTCTGTGCATTATTTTACGTCTGGTATAAATGATAATGTTAAACAGATGATTACAAAATGGCAGCTTCAGAGCTAAAATAAAATTTTAAATTTCTAAGCTAAATAAACATTTCCTATGGGACAGAACAGTAGTGATATAATTTCTGGTATTCTATGGGACAGAACAGTAGTGATATAATTTCTGGTATTCTATGGGACAGAACAGTAGTGATATAATTTCTGGTACACTGATAGCGTCTAAGTTTAAAAGAAACCTGCTTCATTTCCATATTCCATTAGTTCATAAGTGTTACAGTAATTTCTCAGAACAATTACATCAAGTTGTGCTATTTAATTAACTTTAATTTCGATATATACTTATATATTAAGACTAATTACATGAATTTGCATTTTTCACTGTCTTCCTCAAAGAATATAGTCTTGCATTAATTGTATGAATCAGAAATGTTACACTGACTTTCCTTCCACTTAAGTCACGTTCAATGACATAACGTTGTACTACTTTGTTATTTTTACACTATACATTAGTACTCATATATCTGGATGACATAACATATATAAATCACATAACGTTGTACTACTTTGTTATTTTTACACTATACATCCGTATTCATATATCTAGATGACATAGCATATATAAATCACATAACGTTGTACTACTTGGTTATTTTTACACTATACATTAGTACTCATATATCTAGATGACATAACATATATCAATGACATAACGTTGTACTACTTTGTTATTTTTACACTACACATTAGTATTCATATATCTAGATGAACCGTTTTTGTCATCAAAGATTCAATAATGTAAACGAAACATTTTCCACTTTTAAAATCTTTTAACACTCTATCAGTCAATATGCTCAGGTAGAGGTGTTTTAACACTCTATCAGTCAATATGCTCAGTTAGAGGTGTTTTAACACTCTATCAGTCAATATGCTCAGTTAGAGGTGTTTTTAACACTCTATCAGTCAATATGCTAAGGTAGAGGTGTTTTAACACTCTATCAGTCAATATGCTCAGGTAGAGGTGTTTTAACACTCTATCAGTCAATATGCTCAGTTAGAGGTGTTTTAACACTCTATCAGTCAATATGCTCAGTTAGAGGTGTTTAACACTCTATCAGTCAATATGCTAAGGTAGAGGTGTTTTAACACTCTATCAGTCAATATGCTCAGTTAGAGGTGTTTTAACACTCTATCAGTCAATATGCTCAGTTAGAGGTGTTTTAACACTGTATCAGTCAATATGCTCAGGTAGAGGTGTTTTAACACTCTATCAGTCAATATGCTAAGGTAGAGGTGTTTTAACACTCTATCAGTCAATATGCTAAGGTAGAGGTGTTTTAACACTCTATCAGTCAATATGCTCAGTTAGAGGTGTTTTAACACTGTATCAGTCAATATGCTCAGGTAGAGGTGTTTTAACACTCTATCAGTCAATATGCTCAGTTAGAGGTGTTTTAACACTCTATCAGTCAATATGCTCAGTTAGAGGTGTTTTAACACTCTATCAGTCAATATGCTCAGTTAGAGGTGTTTTAACACTCTATCAGTCAATATGCTAAGGTAGAGGTGTTTTAACACTCTATCAGTCAATATGCTCTGTTAGAGGTGTTTTAACACTCTATCAGTCAATATGCTAAGGTAGAGGTGTTTTAACACTCTATCAGTCAATATGCTCAGGTAGAGGTGTTTTAACACTCTATCAGTCAATATGCTCAGGTAGAGGTGTTTTAACACTCTATCAGTCAATATCAGGTAGAGGTGTTTTAACACTCTATCAGTCAATATGCTTAGAGGTGTTTTAACACTCTGTCAGTCAATATGCTAAGGTAGAGGTGTTTTAACACTCTATCAGTCAATATGTTTTAAATTTCCACCCAGTCAATATGCTAAGGTAGAGGTAGAGGTGTTTTAACACTCATCAAATATCAGTCAATATGCTCAGGTAGAGGTGTTTTAACACTCTATCAGTCAATATGCTCAGTTAGAGGTGTTTTAACACTCTGTCAGTCAATATGCTCAGTTAGAGGTGTTTTAACACTCTATCAGTCAATATGCTCAGGTAGAGGTGTTTTAACACTCTATCAGTCAATATGCTCAGGTAGAGGTGTTTTAACACTCTATCAGTCAATATGCTCAGGTAGAGGTGTTTTAACACTCTATCAGTCAATATGCTCAGTTAGAGGTGTTTTAACACTCTATCAGTCAATATGCTCAGGTAGAGGTGTTTTAACACTCTATCAGTCAATATGCTCAGTTAGAGGTGTTTTAACACTCTGTCAGTCAATATGCTCGATTAGAGGTGTTTTTCCCCGCATAGCTAGATGAGTCAATACGCTCAGTTAGAGGTATTTTAACATTCTATCAGTCAATATGCTCAGGTAGAGGTGTTTT
>NC_134826.1:3721790-3838781 GCF_004210375.1 Tachypleus tridentatus | reverse complement strand
TAATGGTATGTTTATATTAACTACAATAGTCCAGGTAGGTTACTTTGTTCCTAATGGTATGTTTATATTAACTACAGTAGTCCAGGTAGGTTACTTTGTTCCTAATGGTATGTTTATATTTGTTCCTAGTCCAGGTAGGTTACTTTGTTCCTAATGGTATGTTTATATTAACTACAATAGTCCAGGTAGGTTACTTTGTTCCTAATGGTATGTTTATATTAACTACAATAGTCCAGGTAGGTTACTTTGTTCCTAATGGTATGTTTATATTAACTACAATAGTCCAGGTAGGTTACTTTGTTCCTAATGGTATGTTTATATTAACTACAATAGTCCAGGTAGGTTACTTTGTTCCTAATGGTATGTTTATATTAACTACAATAGTCCAGGTAGGTTACTTTGTTCCTAATGGTATGTTTATATTAACTACAATAGTCCAGGTAGGTTACTTTGTTCCTAATGGTATGTTTATATTAACTACAATAGTCCAGGTAGGTTACTTTGTTCCTAATGGTATGTTTATGTTGACTAGAGTAGTCCAGGTAAATCATATTGTTCCTAATGGTATGTTTATATTAACTACAATAGTCCAGGTAGGTTACTTTGTTCCTAATGGTATGTTTATATTAACTACAATAGTCCAGGTAGGTTACTTTGTTCCTAATGGTATGTTTATATTAACTACAGTAGTCCAGGTAGGTTACTTTGTTCCTAATGGTATGTTTATATTAACTACAATAGTCCAGGTAGGTTACTTTGTTCCTAATGGTATGTTTATATTAACTACAATAGTCCAGGTAGGTTACTTTGTTCCTAATGGTATGTTTATATTAACTACAATAGTCCAGGTAGGTTACTTTGTTCCTAATGGTATGTTTATATTAACTACAATAGTCCAGGTAGGTTACTTTGTTCCTAATGGTATGTTTATGTTGACTAGAGTAGTCCAGGTAAATCATATTGTTCCTAATGGTATGTTTATATTAACTACAATAGTCCAGGTAGGTTACTTTGTTCCTAATGGTATGTTTATGTTGACTAGAGTAGTCCAGGTAAATCATATTGTTCCTAATGGTATGTTTATATTAACTACAATAGTCCAGGTAGGTTACTTTGTTCCTAATGGTATGTTTATATTAACTACAGGTATAGTCCAGGTAGGTTACTTTGTTCCTAATGGTATGTTTATATTAACTACAATAGTTCCATGGTATGTTTATATTTACTTTGTTACTTTGTTCCTAATGGTATGTTTATATTGACTACAGTAGTCCAGGTAAATTATATTGTTCCTAATGGTATGTTTATATTAACTACAATAGTCCAGGTAGGTTACTTTGTTCCTAATGGTATGTTTATATTAACTACAATAGTCCAGGTAGGTTACTTTGTTCCTAATGGTATGTTTATATTAACCAATAGTCCAGGTAGGTTACTTTGTTCCTAATGGTATGTTTATATTAACTACAATAGTCCAGGTAGGTTACTTTGTTCCTAATGGTATGTTTATATTAACTACAATAGTCCAGGTAGGTTACTTTGTTCCTAATGGTATGTTTATATTAACTACAATAGTCCAGGTAGGTTACTTTGTTCCTAATGGTATGTTTATATTAACTACAATAGTCCAGGTAGGTTACTTTGTTCCTAATGGTATGTTTATATTAACTACAGTAGTCCAGGTAGGTTACTTTGTTCCTAATGGTATGTTTATATTAACTACAATAGTCCAGGTAGGTTACTTTGTTCCTAATGGTATGTTTATGTTAACTAGAGTAGTCCAGGTAAATCATATTGTTCCTAATGGTATGTTTATATTAACTACAATAGTCCAGGTAGGTTACTTTGTTCCTAATGGTATGTTTATATTAACTACAAGTAGTCCAGGTAGGTTACTTTGTTCCTAATGGTATGTTTATATTAACTACAATAGTCCAGGTAGGTTACTTTGTTCCTAATGGTATGTTTATATTAACTACAATAGTCCAGGTAGGTTACTTTGTTCCTAATGGTATGTTTATATTAACTACAATAGTCCAGGTAGGTTACTTTGTTCCTAATGGTATGTTTATATTAACTACAGTAGTCCAGGTAGGTTACTTTGTTCCTAATGGTATGTTTATATTAACTACAATAGTCCAGGTAGGTTACTTTGTTCCTAATGGTATGTTTATGTTGACTAGAGTAGTCCAGGTAAATCATATTGTTCCTAATGGTATGTTTATATTAACTACAATAGTCCAGGTAGGTTACTTTGTTCCTAATGGTATGTTTATATTAACTACAATAGTCCAGGTAGGTTACTTTGTTCCTAATGGTATGTTTATATTAACTACTAGTCCAGGTAGGTTACTTTGTTCCTAATGGTCAATAGTCCAGGTAGGTTACTTTGTTCCTAATGGTATGTTTATATTGACTAGAGTAGTCCAGGTAGGTCATATTGTTCCTAATGGTATGTTTATATTAACTACAATAGTCCAGGTAGGTTACTTTGTTCCTAATGGTATGTTTATATTAACTAGAATAGTACAGGTAGGTTACTTTGTTCCTAATGGTATGTTTATATTAACTACAATAGTCCAGGTAGGTTACTTTGTTCCTAATGGTATGTTTATATTAACTACAATAGTCCAGGTAGGTTACTTTGTTCCTAATGGTATGTTTATGTTGACTAGAGTAGTCCAGGTAAATCATATTGTTCCTAATGGTATGTTTATATTAACTACAATAGTCCAGGTAGGTTACTTTGTTCCTAATGGTATGTTTATATTAACTACAATAGTCCAGGTAGGTTACTTTGTTCCTAATGGTATGTTTATATTAACTACAATAGTCCAGGTAGGTTACTTTGTTCCTAATGGTATGTTTATATTAACTACAATAGTCCAGGTAGGTTACTTTGTTCCTAATGGTATGTTTATATTAACTACAATAGTCCAGGTAGGTTACTTTGTTCCTAATGGTATGTTTATATTAACTACAGTAGTCCAGGTAGGTTACTTTGTTCCTAATGGTATGTTTATATTAACTACAATAGTCCAGGTAGGTTACTTTGTTCCTAATGGTATGTTTATATTAGGTTACTAATGGTATGTTTATATTAACTACAATAGTCCAGGTAGGTTACTTTGTTCCTAATGGTATGTTTATATTAACTACAATAGTCCAGGTAGGTTACTTTGTTCCTAATGGTATGTTTATATTAACTACAATAGTCCAGGTAGGTTACTTTGTTCCTAATGGTATGTTTATATTAACTACAATAGTCCAGGTAGGTTACTTTGTTCCTAATGGTATGTTTATATTAACTACAATAGTCCAGGTAGGTTACTTTGTTCCTAATGGTATGTTTATATTAACTACAATAGTCCAGGTAGGTTACTTTGTTCCTAATGGTATGTTTATATTAACTACAGTAGTCCAGGTAGGTTACTTTGTTCCTAATGGTATGTTTATATTAACTACAATAGTCCAGGTAGGTTACTTTGTTCCTAATGGTATGTTTATATTAAACTAGTAGTCCAGGTAGGTTACTTTGTCCTAATGGTATGTTTATATTAACTTAGTCCAGGTAGGTTATTGTTCCTAATGGTATGTTTATATTAACTACAATAGTCCAGGTAGGTTACTTTGTTCCTAATGGTATGTTTATATTAACTACAATAGTCCAGGTAGGTTACTTTGTTCCTAATGGTATGTTTATGTTGACTAGAGTAGTCCGGGTAAATCATATTATTCCTAATGGTATGTTTATATTAACTACAGTAGTCCAGGTAGGTTACTTTGTTCCTAATGGTATGTTTATGTTGACTAGAGTAGTCCGGGTAAATCATATTGTTCCTAATGGTATGTTTATATTAACTACAATAGTCCAGGTAGGTTACTTTGTTCCTAATGGTATGTTTATATTAACTACAATAGTCCAGGTGTTACTTTGTTCCTAATGGTATGTTTACTTTGTTTAACTACAATAGTCCAGGTAGGTTACTTTGTTCCTAATGGTATGTTTATATTAACTACAATAGTCCAGGTAGTTACTTTGTTCCTAATGGTATGTTTATATTAACTACAATAGTCCAGGTAGGTTACTTTGTTCCTAATGGTATGTTTATGTTACTAGAGTAGTCCAGGTAAATCATATTGTTCCTAATGGTATGTTTATATTAACTACAATAGTCCAGGTAGGTTACTTTGTTCCTAATGGTATGTTTATATTAACTACAATAGTCCAGGTAGGTTACTTTGTTCCTAATGGTATGTTTATATTAACTACAATAGTCCAGGTAGGTTACTTTGTTCCTAATGGTATGTTTATATTAACTACAATAGTCCAGGTAGGTTACTTTGTTCCTAATGGTATGTTTATATTAACTATAGTCCAGGTAGGTTACTTTGTTCCTAATGGTATGTTTATATTAACTACAATAGTCCAGGTAGGTTACTTTGTTCCTAATGGTATGTTTATATTAACTACAATAGTCCAGGTAGGTTACTTTGTTCCTAATGGTATGTTTATATTAACTACAATAGTCCAGGTAGGTTACTTTGTTCCTAATGGTATGTTTATGTTGACTAGAGTAGTCCAGGTAAATTATTGTTCCTAATGGTATGTTTATATTAACTACAATAGTCCAGGTAGGTTACTTTGTTCCTAATGGTATGTTTATGTTGACTAGAGTAGTCCAGGTAAATCATATTGTTCCTAATGGTATGTTTATATTAACTACAATAGTCCAGGTAGGTTACTTTGTTCCTAATGGTATGTTTATATTAACTACAATAGTCCAGGTAGGTTACTTTGTTCCTAATGGTATGTTTATATTAACTACAATAGTCCAGGTAGGTTACTTTGTTCCTAATGGTATGTTTATATTAACTACAATAGTCCAGGTAGGTTACTTTGTTCCTAATGGTATGTTTATATTAACTACAATAGTCCAGGTAGGTTACTTTGTTCCTAATGGTATGTTTATATTAACTACAATAGTCCAGGTAGGTACTTTGTTCCTAATGGTATGTTTAACTACAGTAGTAGGTTGTCATATTGTTCCTAATGGTATGTTTATATTAACTACAATAGTCCAGGTAGGTTACTTTGTTCCTAATGGTATGTTTATATTAACTACAATAGTCCAGGTAGGTTACTTTGTTCCTAATGGTATGTTTATATTAACTACAATAGTCCAGGTAGGTTACTTTGTTCCTAATGGTATGTTTATATTAACTACAATAGTCCAGGTAGGTTACTTTGTTCCTAATGGTATGTTTATATTAACTACAATAGTCCAGGGTAAGGTTAAATCATATTGTTCCTAATGGTATGTTTATATTTTGTAGTCCAGGTAATTACTTTGTTCCTAATGGTATGTTTATATTAACTACAATAGTCCAGGTAGGTTACTTTGTTCCTAATGGTATGTTTATATTAACTACAGTAGTCCAGGTAGGTTACTTTGTTCCTAATGGTATGTTTATATTAACTACAATAGTCCAGGTAGGTTACTTTGTTCCTAATGGTATGTTTATATTAACTACAATAGTCCAGGTAGGTTACTTTGTTCCTAATGGTATGTTTATATTAACTACAAGTAGTCCAGGTAGGTTACTTTGTTCCTAATGGTATGTTTATATTAACTACAATAGTCCAGGTAGGTTACTTTGTTCCTAATGGTATGTTTATGTTGACTAGAGTAGTCCAGGTAAATCATATTGTTCCTAATGGTATGTTTATATTAACTACAATAGTCCAGGTAGGTTACTTTGTTCCTAATGGTATGTTTATATTAACTACAATAGTCCAGGTAGGTTACTTTGTTCCTAATGGTATGTTTATATTAACTACAATAGTCCAGGTAGGTTACTTTGTTCCTAATGGTATGTTTATATTAACTACAATAGTCCAGGTAGGTTACTTTGTTCCTAATGGTATGTTTATATTAACTACAATAGTCCAGGTAGGTTACTTTGTTCCTAATGGTATGTTTATATTAACTACAATAGTCCAGGTAGGTTACTTTGTTCCTAATGGTATGTTTATATTAACTACAATAGTCCAGGTAGGTTACTTTGTTCCTAATGGTATGTTTATATTAACTACAATAGTCCAGGTAGGTTACTTTGTTCCTAATGGTATGTTTATATTAACTACAATAGTCCAGGTAGGTTACTTTGTTCCTAATGGTATGTATTGTTCCTAATGGTATGTTTATATTAACTACAATAGTCCAGGTAGGTTACTTTGTTCCTAATGGTATGTTTATATTAACTACAATAGTCCAGGTAGGTTACTTTGTTCCTAATGGTATGTTTATATTAACTACAATAGTCCAGGTAGGTTACTTTGTTCCTAATGGTATGTTTATATTAACTACAATAGTCCAGGTAGGTTACTTTGTTCCTAATGGTATGTTTATATTGACTAGAGTAGTCCGGGTAAATCATATTGTTCCTAATGGTATGTTTATATTAACTACAATAGTCCAGGTAGGTTACTTTGTTCCTAATGGTATGTTTATATTAACTACAATAGTCCAGGTAGGTTACTTTGTTCCTAATGGTATGTTTATATTAACTACAATAGTCCAGGTAGGTTACTTTGTTCCTAATGGTATGTTTATATTAACTACAGGTAGGTTACTTTGTTCCTAATGGTATGTTTATATTAACTAGTAGTCCAGGTAGGTTACTTTGTTCCTAATGGTATGTTTATATTCACTACAGTAGTCCGGGTAAATCATATTGTTCCTAATGGTATGTTTATATTAACTACAATAGTCCAGGTAGGTTACTTTGTTCCTAATGGTATGTTTATGTTGACTAGAGTAGTCCAGGTAAATCATATTGTTCCTAATGGTATGTTTATATTAACTACAATAGTCCAGGTAGGTTACTTTGTTCCTAATGGTATGTTTATATTAACTACAATAGTCCAGGTAGGTTACTTTGTTCCTAATGGTATGTTTATATTAACTACAATAGTCCAGGTAGGTTACTTTGTTCCTAATGGTATGTTTATATTAACTACAATAGTCCAGGTAGGTTACTTTGTTCCTAATGGTATGTTTATGTTGACTAGAGTAGTCCAGGTAAATCATATTGTTCCTAATGGTATGTTTATATTAACTACAATAGTCCAGGTAGGTTACTTTGTTCCTAATGGTATGTTTATATTAACTACAATAGTCCAGGTAGGTTACTTTGTTCCTAATGGTATGTTTATATTAACTACAATAGTCCAGGTAGGTTACTTTGTTCCTAATGGTATGTTTATATTAACTACAATAGTCCAGGTAGGTTACTTTGTTCCTAATGGTATGTTTATGTTGACTAGAGTAGTCCAGGTAAATCATATTGTTCCTAATGGTATGTTTATATTAACTACAATAGTCCAGGTAGGTTACTTTGTTCCTAATGGTATGTTTATATTAACTACAATAGTCCAGGTAGGTTACTTTGTTCCTAATGGTATGTTTATATTAACTACAATAGTCCAGGTAGGTTACTTTGTTCCTAATGGTATGTTTATATTAACTACAATAGTCCAGGTAGGTTACTTTGTTCCTAATGGTATGTTTATATTAACTACAATAGTCCAGGTAGGTTACTTTGTTCCTAATGGTATGTTTATATTAACTACAATAGTCCAGGTAGGTTACTTTGTTCCTAATGGTATGTTTATATTAACTACAGTAGTCCAGGTAGGTTACTTTGTTCCTAATGGTATGTTTATATTAACTACAATAGTCCAGGTAGGTTACTTTGTTCCTAATGGTATGTTTATATTAACTACAATAGTCCAGGTAGGTTACTTTGTTCCTAATGGTATGTTTATATTAACTACAATAGTCCAGGTAGGTTACTTTGTTCCTAATGGTATGTTTATATTAACTACAATAGTCCAGGTAGGTTACTTTGTTCCTAATGGTATGTTTATGTTGACTAGAGTAGTCAGGTAGTCCTAATGGTATGGTAACTAAGTCCAGGTAGGTTACTTTGTTCCTAATGGTATGTTTATGTTAACTACAATAGTCCAGGTAGGTTACTTTGTTCCTAATGGTATGTTTATATTAACTACAATAGTCCAGGTAGGTTACTTTGTTCCTAATGGTATGTTTATATTAAC
Source organism: Tachypleus tridentatus (assembly GCF_004210375.1). Taxonomy (NCBI): domain Eukaryota; kingdom Metazoa; phylum Arthropoda; class Merostomata; order Xiphosura; family Limulidae; genus Tachypleus; species Tachypleus tridentatus. The sequence goes on along the minus strand of NC_134826.1, from coordinate 3,830,659 downwards.
TACAATAGTCCAGGTAGGTTACTTTGTTCCTAATGGTATGTTTATATTAACTACAATAGTCCAGGTAGGTTACTTTGTTCCTAATGGTATGTTTATATTAACTACAATAGTCCAGGTAGGTTACTTTGTTCCTAATGGTATGTTTATGTTGACTAGAGTAGTCCAGGTAAATCATATTGTTCCTAATGGTATGTTTATATTAACTACAATAGTCCAGGTAGGTTACTTTGTTCCTAATGGTATGTTTATGTTGACTAGAGTAGTCCAGGTAAATCATATTGTTCCTAATGGTATGTTTATATTAACTACAATAGTCCAGGTAGGTTACTTTGTTCCTAATGGTATGTTTATATTAACTACAATAGTCCAGGTAGGTTACTTTGTTCCTAATGGTATGTTTATATTAACTACAATAGTCCAGGTAGGTTACTTTGTTCCTAATGGTATGTTTATATTAACTACAGTAGTCCAGGTAGGTTACTTTGTTCCTAATGGTATGTTTATATTAACTACAATAGTCCAGGTAGGTTACTTTGTTCCTAATGGTATGTTTATATTAACTACAATAGTCCAGGTAGGTTACTTTGTTCCTAATGGTATGTTTATATTAACTACAGTAGTCCAGGTAGGTTACTTTGTTCCTAATGGTATGTTTATATTAACTACAATAGTCCAGGTAGGTTACTTTGTTCCTAATGGTATGTTTATATTAACTACAGTAGTCCAGGTAGGTTACTTTGTTCCTAATGGTATGTTTATAGTTAGGTTACTAATGGTATGTAGTCCAGGTAGGTTACTTTGTTCCTAATGGTATGTTTATATTAACTACAGTAGTCCAGGTAGGTTACTTTGTTCCTAATGGTATGTTTATATTAACTACAATAGTCCAGGTAGGTACTTTGGTTACTTTCCAGGTTCCTAATGGTATGTTTATATTAACTACAATAGTCCAGGTAGGTTACTTTGTTCCTAATGGTATGTTTATATTAACTACAATAGTCCAGGTAGGTTACTTTGTTCCTAATGGTATGTTTATATTGACTAGAGTAGTCCGGGTAAATCATATTGTTCCTAATGGTATGTTTATATTAACTACAATAGTCCAGGTAGGTTACTTTGTTCCTAATGGTATGTTTATATTAACTACAATAGTCCAGGTAGGTTACTTTGTTCCTAATGGTATGTTTATATTAACTACAATAGTACAGGTAGGTTACTTTGTTCCTAATGGTATGTTTATATTAACTAGTAGTCCAGGTAGGTTACTTTGTTCCTAATGGTATGTTTATATTAACTACAATAGTCCAGGTAGGTTACTTTGTTCCTAATGGTATGTTTATATTAACTACAATAGTCCAGGTAGGTTACTTTGTTCCTAATGGTATGTTTATATTAACTACAATAGTCCAGGTAGGTTACTTTGTTCCTAATGGTATGTTTATATTAACTACAATAGTCCAGGTAGGTTACTTTGTTCCTAATGGTATGTTTATATTAACTACAATAGTCCAGGTAGGTTACTTTGTTCCTAATGGTATGTTTATATTAACTACAGTAGTCCAGGTAGGTTACTTTGTTCCTAATGGTATGTTTATATTAACTACAATAGTCCAGGTAGGTTACTTTGTTCCTAATGGTATGTTTATGTTGACTAGAGTAGTCCAGGTAAATCATATTGTTCCTAATGGTATGTTTATATTAACTACAATAGTCCAGGTAGGTTACTTTGTTCCTAATGGTATGTTTATATTAACTACAATAGTCCAGGTAGGTTACTTTGTTCCTAATGGTATGTTTATATTAACTACAATAGTCCAGGTAGGTTACTTTGTTCCTAATGGTATGTTTATATTAACTACAATAGTCCAGGTAGGTTACTTTGTTCCTAATGGTATGTTTATATTAACTACAATAGTCCAGGTAGGTTACTTTGTTCCTAATGGTATGTTTATATTAACTACAATAGTCCAGGTAGGTTACTTTGTTCCTAATGGTATGTTTATATTAACTACAATAGTCCAGGTAGGTTACTTTGTTCCTAATGGTATGTTTATATTGACTAGTAGTCCAGGTAGGTTATTGTTCCTAATGGTATGTTTATATTAACTACAATAGTCCAGGTAGGTTACTTTGTTCCTAATGGTATGTTTATATTAACTACAATAGTCCAGGTAGGTTACTTTGTTCCTAATGGTATGTTTATATTAACTACAATAGTCCAGGTAGGTTACTTTGTTCCTAATGGTATGTTTATATTAACTACAATAGTCCAGGTAGGTTACTTTGTTCCTAATGGTATGTTTATATTAACTACAATAGTCCAGGTAGGTTACTTTGTTCCTAATGGTATGTTTATATTAACTACAATAGTCCAGGTAGGTTACTTTGTTCCTAATGGTATGTTTATATTAACTACAGTAGTCCAGGTAGGTTACTTTGTTCCTAATGGTATGTTTATATTAACTACAATAGTCCAGGTAGGTTACTTTGTTCCTAATGGTATGTTTATATTAACTACAATAGTCCAGGTAGGTTACTTTGTTCCTAATGGTATGTTTATATTAACTACAGTAGTCCAGGTAGGTTACTAGTCCAGGTTGTTCCTAATGGTATGTTTATATTAACTACAATAGTCCAGGTAGGTTACTTTGTTCCTAATGGTATGTTTATATTAACTACAATAGTCCAGGTAGGTTACTTTGTTCCTAATGGTATGTTTATGTTGACTAGAGTAGTCCAGGTAAATCATATTGTTCCTAATGGTATGTTTATATTAACTACAATAGTCCAGGTAGGTTACTTTGTTCCTAATGGTATGTTTATATTAACTACTAATAGTCCAGGTAGGTTACTTTGTTCCTAATGGTATGTTTATATTAACTACAATAGTCCAGGTAGGTTACTTTGTTCCTAATGGTATGTTTATGTTGACTAGAGTAGTCCAGGTAAATCATATTGTTCCTAATGGTATGTTTATATTAACTACAATAGTCCAGGTAGGTTACTTTGTTCCTAATGGTATGTTTATATTAACTACAATAGTCCAGGTAGGTTACTTTGTTCCTAATGGTATGTTTATATTAACTACAATAGTCCAGGTAGGTTACTTTGTTCCTAATGGTATGTTTATATTAACTACAATAGTCCAGGTAGGTTACTTTGTTCCTAATGGTATGTTTATATTAACTACAATAGTCCAGGTAGGTTACTTTGTTCCTAATGGTATGTTTATATTAACTACAATAGTCCAGGTAGGTTACTTTGTTCCTAATGGTATGTTTATATTAACTACAATAGTCCAGGTAGGTTACTTTGTTCCTAATGGTATGTTTATATTAACTACAGTAGTCCAGGTAGGTTACTTTGTTCCTAATGGTATGTTTATATTAACTACAATAGTCCAGGTAGGTTACTTTGTTCCTAATGGTATGTTTATATTAACTACAATAGTCCAGGTAGGTTACTTTGTTCCTAATGGTATGTTTATATTAACTACAATAGTCCAGGTAGGTTACTTTGTTCCTAATGGTATGTTTATATTAACTACAATAGTCCAGGTAGGTTACTTTGTTCCTAATGGTATGTTTATATTAACTACATGGTATGTTTATATTAGTCCAGGTAGGTTACTTTGTTCCTAATGGTATGTTTATATTAACTACAGTAGTCCAGGTAGGTTATTGTTCCTAATGGTATGTTTATATTAACTACAATAGTCCAGGTAGGTTACTTTGTTCCTAATGGTATGTTTATATTAACTACAATAGTCCAGGTAGGTTACTTTGTTCCTAATGGTATGTTTATATTAACTACAATAGTCCAGGTAGGTTACTTTGTTCCTAATGGTATGTTTATATTAACTACAGTAGTCCAGGTAGGTTACTTTGTTCCTAATGGTATGTTTATATTAACTACAATAGTCCAGGTAGGTTACTTTGTTCCTAATGGTATGTTTATATTAACTACAATAGTCCAGGTAGGTTACTTTGTTCCTAATGGTATGTTTATATTAACTACAATAGTCCAGGTAGGTTACTTTGTTCCTAATGGTATGTTTATATTAACTACAATAGTCCAGGTAGGTTACTTTGTTCCTAATGGTATGTTTATATTAACTACAATAGTCCAGGTAGGTTACTTTGTTCCTAATGGTATGTTTATATTAACTACAATAGTCCAGGTAGGTTACTTTGTTCCTAATGGTATGTTTATATTAACTACAATAGTCCAGGTAGGTTACTTTGTTCCTAATGGTATGTTTATGTTGACTAGAGTAGTCCAGGTAAATCATATTGTTCCTAATGGTATGTTTATATTAACTACAATAGTCCAGGTAGGTTACTTTGTTCCTAATGGTATGTTTATATTAACTACAATAGTCCAGGTAGGTTACTTTGTTCCTAATGGTATGTTTATATTAACTACAATAGTCCAGGTAGGTTACTTTGTTCCTAATGGTATGTTTATATTAACTACAATAGTCCAGGTAGGTTACTTTGTTCCTAATGGTATGTTTATATTAACTACAATAGTCCAGGTAGGTTACTTTGTTCCTAATGGTATGTTTATATTAACTACAATAGTCCAGGTAGGTTACTTTGTTCCTAATGGTATGTTTATATTAACTACAATAGTCCAGGTAGGTTACTTTGTTCCTAATGGTATGTTTATATTGACTAGAGTAGTCCAGGTAAATCATATTGTTCCTAATGGTATGTTTATATTAACTACAATAGTCCAGGTAGGTTACTTTGTTCCTAATGGTATGTTTATATTAACTACAATAGTCCAGGTAGGTTACTTTGTTCCTAATGGTATGTTTATATTAACTACAATAGTCCAGGTAGGTTACTTTGTTCCTAATGGTATGTTTATGTTGACTAGAGTAGTCCAGGTAAATCATATTGTTCCTAATGGTATGTTTATATTAACTACAATAGTCCAGGTAGGTTACTTTGTTCCTAATGGTATGTTTATATTAACTACAATAGTCCAGGTAGGTTACTTTGTTCCTAATGGTATGTTTATATTAACTACAATAGTCCAGGTAGGTTACTTTGTTCCTAATGGTATGTTTATATTAACTACAATAGTCCAGGTAGGTTACTTTGTTCCTAATGGTATGTTTATATTAACTACAATAGTCCAGGTAGGTTACTTTGTTCCTAATGGTATGTTTATATTAACTACAATAGTCCAGGTAGGTTACTTTGTTCCTAATGGTATGTTTATGTTGACTAGAGTAGTCCAGGTAAATCATATTGTTCCTAATGGTATGTTTATATTAACTACAATAGTCCAGGTAGGTTACTTTGTTCCTAATGGTATGTTTATATTAACTACAATAGTCCAGGTAGGTTACTTTGTTCCTAATGGTATGTTTATATTAACTACAATAGTACAGGTAGGTTACTTTGTTCCTAATGGTATGTTTATGTTAACTACTAGGTAGTAGTCCAGGTATGTTTAATTATATTGTTCCTAATGGTATGTTTATATTAACTACAATAGTCCAGGTAGGTTACTTTGTTCCTAATGGTATGTTTATATTAACTACAATAGTCCAGGTAGGTTACTTTGTTCCTAATGGTATGTTTATATTAACTACAATAGTCCAGGTAGGTTACTTTGTTCCTAATGGTATGTTTATATTAACTACAATAGTCCAGGTAGGTTACTTTGTTCCTAATGGTATGTTTATATTAACTACAATAGTCCAGGTAGGTTACTTTGTTCCTAATGGTATGTTTATATTAACTACAATAATCCAGGTAAAATACTTTGTTCCTAATGGTATGTTTATATTAACTACAATAGTCCAGGTAGGTTACTTTGTTCCTAATGGTATGTTTATATTAACTACAATAGTCCAGGTAGGTTACTTTGTTCCTAATGGTATGTTTATATTAACTACAATAGTCCAGGTAGGTTACTTTGTTCCTAATGGTATGTTTACTACAATAGTCCAGGTAGGTTATATTGTTCCTAATGGTATGTTTATATTAACTACAATAGTCCAGGTAGGTTACTTTGTTCCTAATGGTATGTTTATATTAACTACATAGTCCAGGTAGGTTACTTTGTTCCTAATGGTATGTTTATATTGACTACAGTAGTCCAGGTAAATCATATTGTTCCTAATGGTATGTTTATATTAACTACAATAGTCCAGGTAGGTTACTTTGTTCCTAATGGTATGTTTATATTAACTACAATAGTCCAGGTAGGTTACTTTGTTCCTAATGGTATGTTTATATTAACTACTAATGGTAGTCCAGGTAGGTTACTTTGTTCCTAATGGTATGTTTATATTAACTACAATAGTCCAGGTAGGTTACTTTGTTCCTAATGGTATGTTTATATTAACTACAGTAGTCCAGGTAGGTTACTTTGTTCCTAATGGTATGTTTATATTAACTACAGTAGTCCAGGTAGGTTACTTTGTTCCTAATGGTATGTTTATATTAACTACAATAGTCCAGGTAGGTTACTTTGTTCCTAATGGTATGTTTATATTAACTACAATAGTCCAGGTAGGTTACTTTGTTCCTAATGGTATGTTTATATTAACTACAATAGTCCAGGTAGGTTACTTTGTTCCTAATGGTATGTTTATATTAACTACAATAGTCCAGGTAGGTTACTTTGTTCCTAATGGTATGTTTATGTTGACTAGAGTAGTCCAGGTAAATCATATTGTTCCTAATGGTATGTTTATATTAACTACAATAGTCCAGGTAGGTTACTTTGTTCCTAATGGTATGTTTATATTAACTACAGTAGTCCAGGTAGGTTACTTTGTTCCTAATGGTATGTTTATATTAACTACAATAGTCCAGGTAGGTTACTTTGTTCCTAATGGTATGTTTATATTAACTACAATAGTCCAGGTAGGTTACTTTGTTCCTAATGGTATGTTTATATTAACTACAATAGTCCAGGTAGGTTACTTTGTTCCTAATGGTATGTTTATATTAACTACAATAGTCCAGGTAGGTTACTTTGTTCCTAATGGTATGTTTATATTAACTACAATAGTCCAGGTAGGTTACTTTGTTCCTAATGGTATGTTTATATTAACTACAATAGTCCAGGTAGGTTACTTTGTTCCTAATGGTATGTTTATATTAACTACAATAGTCCAGGTAGGTTACTTTGTTCCTAATGGTATGTTTATGTTGACTAGAGTAGTCCAGGTAAATCATATTGTTCCTAATGGTATGTTTATATTAACTACAATAGTCCAGGTAGGTTACTTTGTTCCTAATGGTATGTTTATATTAACTACAATAGTCCAGGTAGGTTACTTTGTTCCTAATGGTATGTTTATATTAACTACAATAGTCCAGGTAGGTTACTTTGTTCCTAATGGTATGTTTATATTGACTACAGTAGTCCAGGTAGGTTACTTTGTTCCTAATGGTATGTTTATATTAACTACAATAGTCCAGGTAGGTTACTTTGTTCCTAATGGTATGTTTATATTAACTACAATAGTCCAGGTAGGTTACTTTGTTCCTAATGGTATGTTTATATTAACTACAATAGTCCAGGTAGGTTACTTTGTTCCTAATGGTATGTTTATATTAACTACAATAGTCCAGGTAGGTTACTTTGTTCCTAATGGTATGTTTATATTAACTACAGTAGTCCAGGTAGGTTACTTTGTTCCTAATGGTATGTTTATATTAACTACAATAGTCCAGGTAGGTTACTTTGTTCCTAATGGTATGTTTATATTAACTACAATAGTCCAGGTAGGTTACTTTGTTCCTAATGGTATGTTTATATTGTTCCAGGTAGGTTACTTTGTTCCTAATGGTATGAACTACAATAGTCCAGGTAGGTTACTTTGTTCCATGGTATGGTAGTAGTCCAGGTACTTTGTTCCTAATGGTATGTTTATATTAACTACAATAGTCCAGGTAGGTTACTTTGTTCCTAATGGTATGTTTATATTAACTACAGTAGTCCAGGTAGGTTACTTTGTTCCTAATGGTATGTTTATATTAACTACAATAGTCCAGGTAGGTTACTTTGTTCCTAATGGTATGTTTATATTAACTACAATAGTCCAGGTAGGTTACTTTGTTCCTAATGGTATGTTTATATTAACTACAGTATAGTCCAGGTAGGTTACTTTGTTCCTAATGGTATGTTTATATTAACTACAATAGTCCAGGTAGGTTACTTTGTTCCTAATGGTATGTTTATATTAACTACAATAGTCCAGGTAGGTTACTTTGTTCCTAATGGTATGTTTATGTTGACTAGAGTAGTCCGGGTAAATCATATTGTTCCTAATGGTATGTTTATATTAACTACAATAGTCCAGGTAGGTTACTTTGTTCCTAATGGTATGTTTTATTAACTACAATAGTCCAGGTAGGTTACTTTGTTCCTAATGGTATGTTTATATTAACTACAATAGTCCAGGTAGGTTACTTTGTTCCTAATGGTATGTTTATATTAACTAGTCCAGGTAATAGTCCAGGTAGGTTAACATTTGTTCCTAATGGTATGTTTATATTAACTACAATAGTCCAGGTAGGTTACTTTGTTCCTAATGGTATGTTTATATTAACTACAGTAGTCCAGGTAGGTTACTTTGTTCCTAATGGTATGTTTATATTAACTACAGTAGTCCAGGTAGGTTACTTTGTTCCTAATGGTATGTTTATATTAACTACAATAGTCCAGGTAGGTTACTTTGTTCCTAATGGTATGTTTATATTAACTACAATAGTCCAGGTAGGTTACTTTGTTCCTAATGGTATGTTTATATTAACTACAATAGTCCAGGTAGGTTACTTTGTTCCTAATGGTATGTTTATATTAACTACAATAGTCCAGGTAGGTTACTTTGTTCCTAATGGTATGTTTATATTAACTACAATAGTCCAGGTAGGTTACTTTGTTCCTAATGGTATGTTTATGTTGACTAGAGTAGTCCAGGTAAATCATATTGTTCCTAATGGTATGTTTATATTAACTACAATAGTCCAGGTAGGTTACTTTGTTCCTAATGGTATGTTTATGTTGACTAGAGTAGTCCGGGTAAATCATATTGTTCCTAATGGTATGTTTATATTAACTACAATAGTCCAGGTAGGTTACTTTGTTCCTAATGGTATGTTTATATTAACTACAATAGTCCAGGTAGGTTACTTTGTTCCTAATGGTATGTTTATATTAACTACAATAGTCCAGGTAGGTTACTTTGTTCCTAATGGTATGTTTATATTAACTACAATAGTCCAGGTAGGTTACTTTGTTCCTAATGGTATGTTTATATTAACTACAATAGTCCAGGTAGGTTACTTTGTTCCTAATGGTATGTTTATGTTGACTAGAGTAGTCCAGGTAAATCATATTGTTCCTAATGGTATGTTTATATTAACTACAAGGTAGGTTACTTTGTTCCTAATGGTATGGTAGGTTACTTTGTTCCTAATGGTATGTTTATATTAACTACAATAGTCCAGGTAGGTTACTTTGTTCCTAATGGTATGTTTATATTAACTACAATAGTCCAGGTAGGTTACTTTGTTCCTAATGGTATGTTTATATTAACTACAATAGTCCAGGTAGGTTACTTTGTTCCTAATGGTATGTTTATATTAACTACAATAGTCCAGGTAGGTTACTTTGTTCCTAATGGTATGTTTATGTTGACTAGAGTAGTCCAGGTAAATCATATTGTTCCTAATGGTATGTTTATATTAACTACAATAGTCCAGGTAGGTTACTTTGTTCCTAATGGTATGTTTATATTAACTACAATAGTCCAGGTAGGTTACTTTGTTCCTAATGGTATGTTTATATTAACTACAATAGTCCAGGTAGGTTACTTTGTTCCTAATGGTATGTTTATATTAACTACAATAGTCCAGGTAGGTTACTTTGTTCCTAATGGTATGTTTATATTAACTACAATAGTCCAGGTAGGTTACTTTGTTCCTAATGGTATGTAGGTTACTTTGTTCCTAATGGTATGTTTATAACTACAATAGTCCAGGTAGGTTACTTTGTTCCTAATGGTATGTTTATATTAACTACAATAGTCCAGGTAGGTTACTTTGTTCCTAATGGTATGTTTATATTAACTACAATAGTCCAGGTAGGTTACTTTGTTCCTAATGGTATGTTTATGTTGACTAGAGTAGTCCAGGTAAATCATATTGTTCCTAATGGTATGTTTATATTAACTACAATAGTCCAGGTAGGTTACTTTGTTCCTAATGGTATGTTTATATTAACTACAGTAGTCCAGGTAGGTTACTTTGTTCCTAATGGTATGTTTATATTAACTACAATAGTCCAGGTAGGTTACTTTGTTCCTAATGGTATGTTTATATTAACTACAATAGTCCAGGTAGGTTACTTTGTTCCTAATGGTATGTTTATATTAACTACAATAGTCCAGGTAGGTTACTTTGTTCCTAATGGTATGTTTATATTAACTACAATAGTCCAGGTAGGTTACTTTGTTCCTAATGGTATGTTTATATTAACTACAATAGTCCAGGTAGGTTACTTTGTTCCTAATGGTATGTTTATATTAACTACAATAGTCCAGGTAGGTTACTTTGTTCCTAATGGTATGTTTATGTTGACTAGAGTAGTCCAGGTAAATCATATTGTTCCTAATGGTATGTTTATATTAACTACAATAGTCCAGGTAGGTTACTTTGTTCCTAATGGTATGTTTATATTAACTACAATAGTCCAGGTAGGTTACTTTGTTCCTAATGGTATGTTTATATTAACTACAATAGTCCAGGTAGGTTACTTTGTTCCTAATGGTATGTTTATATTAACTACAATAGTCCAGGTAGGTTACTTTGTTCCTAATGGTATGTTTATATTAACTACAATAGTCCAGGTAGGTTACTTTGTTCCTAATGGTATGTTTATATTAACTACAATAGTCCAGGTAGGTTACTTTGTTCCTAATGGTATGTTTATGTTGACTAGAGTAGTCCAGGTAAATCATATTGTTCCTAATGGTATGTTTATATTAACTACAATAGTCCAGGTAGGTTACTTTGTTCCTAATGGTATGTTTATGTTGACTAGAGTAGTCCAGGTAAATCATATTGTTCCTAATGGTATGTTTATATTAACTACAATAGTCCAGGTAGGTTACTTTGTTCCTAATGGTATGTTTATATTAACTACAATAGTCCAGGTAGGTTACTTTGTTCCTAATGGTATGTTTATATTAACTACAATAGTCCAGGTAGGTTACTTTGTTCCTAATGGTATGTTTATATTAACTACAATAGTCCAGGTAGGTTACTTTGTTCCTAATGGTATGTTTATATTAACTACAATAGTCCAGGTACTTTGTTACTTTGTTCCTAATGGTATGTTTATGTTGACTAGAGTAGTCCATATTGTTCCTAATGGGTAAAGTCAGGTAGGTTACTTTGTTCCTAATGGTATGTTTATATTAACTACAATAGTCCAGGTAGGTTACTTTGTTCCTAATGGTATGTTTATATTAACTATAGTCCAGGTAGGTTACTTTGTTCCTAATGGTATGTTTATGTTGACTAGAGTAGTCCAGGTAGGTCATATTGTTCCTAATGGTATGTTTATATTAACTACAATAGTCCAGGTAGGTTACTTTGTTCCTAATGGTATGTTTATATTAACTACAATAGTCCAGGTAGGTTACTTTGTTCCTAATGGTATGTTTATATTAACTACAATAGTCCAGGTAGGTTACTTTGTTCCTAATGGTATGTTTATATTAACTACAATAGTCCAGGTAGGTTACTTTGTTCCTAATGGTATGTTTATGTTGACTAGAGTAGTCCAGGTAAATCATATTGTTCCTAATGGTATGTTTATATTAACTACAATAGTCCAGGTAGGTTACTTTGTTTTTAATGGTATGTTTATATTAACTACAATAATCCAGGTAATTACTTTGTTCCTAATGGTATGTTTATATTAACTACAATAGTACAGGTAGGTTACTTTGTTCCTAATGGTATGTTTATATTAACTACAATAGTCCAGGTAGGTTACTTTGTTCCTAATGGTATGTTTATATTAACTACAATAGTCCAGGTAGGTTACTTTGTTCCTAATGGTATGTTTATATTAACTACAATAGTCCAGGTAGGTTACTTTGTTCCTAATGGTATGTTTATATTAACTACAGTAGTCCAGGTAGGTTACTTTGTTCCTAATGGTATGTTTATATTAACTACAATAGTCCAGGTAGGTTACTTTGTTCCTAATGGTATGTTTATGTTGACTAGAGTAGTCCAGGTAAATCATATTGTTCCTAATGGTATGTTTATATTAACTACAATAGTCCAGGTAGGTTACTTTGTTCCTAATGGTATGTTTATATTAACTACAATAGTCCAGGTAGGTTACTTTGTTCCTAATGGTATGTTTATATTAACTACAATAGTCCAGGTAGGTTACTTTGTTCCTAATGGTATGTTTATATTGACTAGAGTAGTCCAGGTAAATTACTTTGTTCCTAATGGTATGTTTATATTAACTACAATAGTCCAGGTAGGTTACTTTGTTCCTAATGGTATGTTTATATTAACTACAATAGTCCAGGTAGGTTACTTTGTTCCTAATGGTATGTTTATATTAACTACAATAGTCCAGGTAGGTTACTTTGTTCCTAATGGTATGTTTATATTGACTAGAGTAGTCCAGGTAAATCATATTGTTCCTAATGGTATGTTTATATTAACTACAATAGTCCAGGTAGGTTACTTTGTTCCTAATGGTATGTTTATATTAACTACATGTTTATAGTCCAGGTAGGTTACTTTGTTCCTAATGGTATGTTTATATTAACTACAATAGTCCAGGTAGGTTACTTTGTTCCTAATGGTATGTTTATATTAACTACAATAGTCCAGGTAACTACAATAGTCCAGGTAGGTTACTTTGTTCCTAATGGTATGTTTATATTAACTACAATAGTCCAGGTAGGTTACTTTGTTCCTAATGGTATGTTTATGTTGACTAGAGTAGTCCAGGTAAATCATATTGTTCCTAATGGTATGTTTATATTAACTACAATAGTCCAGGTAGGTTACTTTGTTCCTAATGGTATGTTTATATTAACTACAATAGTCCAGGTAGGTTACTTTGTTCCTAATGGTATGTTTATATTAACTACAATAGTCCAGGTAGGTTACTTTGTTCCTAATGGTATGTTTATATTAACTACAGTAGTCCAGGTAGGTTACTTGTTCCTAATGGTATGTTTATATTAACTACAATAGTCCAGGTAGGTTACTTTGTTCCTAATGGTATGTTTATATTAACTACAGTAGTCCAGGTAGGTTACTTTGTTCCTAATGGTATGTTTATATTAACTACAATAGTCCAGGTAGGTTACTTTGTTCCTAATGGTATGTTTATGTTAACTAGAGTAGTCCAGGTAAATCATATTGTTCCTAATGGTATGTTTATATTAACTACAATAGTCCAGGTAGGTTACTTTGTTCCTAATGGTATGTTTATATTAACTACAATAGTCCAGGTAGGTTACTTTGTTCCTAATGGTATGTTTATATTAACTACAATAGTCCAGGTAGGTTACTTTGTTCCTAATGGTATGTTTATGTTGACTAGAGTAGTCCAGGTAAATCATATTGTTCCTAATGGTATGTTTATATTAACTACAATAGTCCAGGTAGGTTACTTTGTTCCTAATGGTATGTTTATATTAACTACAATAGTCCAGGTAGGTTACTTTGTTCCTAATGGTATGTTTATGTTGACTAGAGTAGTCCAGGTAAATCATATTGTTCCTAATGGTATGTTTATATTAACTACAATAGTCCAGGTAGGTTACTTTGTTCCTAATGGTATGTTTATATTAACTACAATAGTCCAGGTAGGTTACTTTGTTCCTAATGGTATGTTTATATTAACTACAATAGTCCAGGTAGGTTACTTTGTTCCTAATGGTATGTTTATATTAACTACAATAGTCCAGGTAGGTTACTTTGTTCCTAATGGTATGTTTATATTGACTAGAGTAGTCCAGGTAAATCATATTGTTCCTAATGGTATGTTTATATTAACTACAATAGTCCAGGTAGGTTACTTTGTTCCTAATGGTATGTTTATGTTGACTAGAGTAGTCCAGGTAAATCATATTGTTCCTAATGGTATGTTTATATTAACTACAATAGTCCAGGTAGGTTACTTTGTTCCTAATGGTATGTTTATATTATAGTCCAGGTAGGTTACTTTGTTCCTAATGGTATGTACAGGTAGGTTACTTTGTTCCTAATGGTATGGTTACTAGAGTAGTCCAGGTTCATATTGTTCCTAATGGTATGTTTATATTAACTACAATAGTCCAGGTAGGTTACTTTGTTCCTAATGGTATGTTTATGTTGACTAGAGTAGTCCAGGTAAATCATATTGTTCCTAATGGTATGTTTATATTAACTACAATAGTCCAGGTAGGTTACTTTGTTCCTAATGGTATGTTTATATTAACTACAATAGTCCAGGTAGGTTACTTTGTTCCTAATGGTATGTTTATATTAACTACAATAGTCCAGGTAGGTTACTTTGTTCCTAATGGTATGTTTATATTAACTACAATAGTCCAGGTAGGTTACTTTGTTCCTAATGGTATGTTTATATTGACTACAGTAGTCCAGGTAGGTTATATTGTTCCTAATGGTATGTTTATATTAACTACTAGTCCAGGTAGGTTAGTTCCTAATGGTAGGTAATAGTCCAGGTATTATTTGTTCCTAATGGTATGTTTATATTAACTACAATAGTCCAGGTAGGTTACTTTGTTCCTAATGGTATGTTTATATTAACTACAATAGTCCAGGTAGGTTACTTTGTTCCTAATGGTATGTTTATATTAACTACAATAGTCCAGGTAGGTTACTTTGTTCCTAATGGTATGTTTATGTTGACTAGAGTAGTCCAGGTAAATCATATTGTTCCTAATGGTATGTTTATATTAACTACAATAGTCCAGGTAGGTTACTTTGTTCCTAATGGTATGTTTATATTAACTACAATAGTCCAGGTAGGTTACTTTGTTCCTAATGGTATGTTTATATTAACTACAATAGTCCAGGTAGGTTACTTTGTTCCTAATGGTATGTTTATATTAACTACAATAGTCCAGGTAGGTTACTTTGTTCCTAATGGTATGTTTATATTAACTACAGTAGTCCAGGTAGGTTACTTTGTTCCTAATGGTATGTTTATATTAACTACAATAGTCCAGGTAGGTTACTTTGTTCCTAATGGTATGTTTATATTAACTACAATAGTCCAGGTAGGTTACTTTGTTCCTAATGGTATGTTTATATTAACTACAATAGTCCAGGTAGGTTACTTTGTTCCTAATGGTATGTTTATGTTGACTAGAGTAGTCCAGGTAAATCATATTGTTCCTAATGGTATGTTTATATTAACTACAATAGTCCAGGTAGGTTACTTTGTTCCTAATGGTATGTTTATATTAACTACAATAGTCCAGGTAGGTTACTTTGTTCCTAATGGTATGTTTATATTAACTACAATAGTCCAGGTAGGTTACTTTGTTCCTAATGGTATGTTTATGTTAACTACTAGTCCAGGTATTGTTCCTAATGGGTTTATATTAAATCAGGTATTGTTCCTAATGGTATGTTTATATTAACTACAATAGTCCAGGTAGGTTACTTTGTTCCTAATGGTATGTTTATATTAACTACAATAGTCCAGGTAGGTTACTTTGTTCCTAATGGTATGTTTATATTAACTACAATAGTCCAGGTAGGTTACTTTGTTCCTAATGGTATGTTTATATTAACTACAATAGTCCAGGTAGGTTACTTTGTTCCTAATGGTATGTTTATATTAACTACAATAGTCCAGGTAGGTTACTTTGTTCCTAATGGTATGTTTATATTAACTACAATAGTACAGGTAGGTTACTTTGTTCCTAATGGTATGTTTATGTTGACTAGAGTAGTCCAGGTAAATCATATTGTTCCTAATGGTATGTTTATATTAACTACAATAGTCCAGGTAGGTTACTTTGTTCCTAATGGTATGTTTATGTTGACTAGAGTAGTCCAGGTAAATCATATTGTTCCTAATGGTATGTTTATATTAACTACAATAGTCCAGGTAGGTTACTTTGTTCCTAATGGTATGTTTATATTAACTACAATAGTCCAGGTAGGTTACTTTGTTCCTAATGGTATGTTTATATTAACTACAATAGTCCAGGTAGGTTACTTTGTTCCTAATGGTATGTTTATATTAACTACAATAGTCCAGGTAGGTTACTTTGTTCCTAATGGTATGTTTATATTAACTACAATAGTCCAGGTAGGTTACTTTGTTCCTAATGGTATGTTTATGTTGACTAGAGTAGTCCAGGTAAATCATATTGTTCCTAATGGTATGTTTATATTAACTACAATAGTCCAGGTAGGTTACTTTGTTCCTAATGGTATGTTTATATTAACTACAAGTAGTCCAGGTAGGTTACTTTGTTCCTAATGGTATGTTTATATTAACTACAATAGTCCAGGTAGGTTACTTTGTTCCTAATGGTATGTTTATGTTAACTAGAGTAGTCCAGGTAAATTATATTGTTCCTAATGGTATGTTTATATTAACTACAATAGTCCAGGTAGGTTACTTTGTTCCTAATGGTATGTTTATATTAACTACAGTAGTCCAGGTAGGTTACTTTGTTCCTAATGGTATGTTTATATTAACTACAATAGTCCAGGTAGGTTACTTTGTTCCTAATGGTATGTTTATATTTTACTTTGTCCTAATGGGTAAATCATATTGTTCCTAATTGTATGTTTATATTAACTACAATAGTCCAGGTAGGTTACTTTGTTCCTAATGGTATGTTTATATTAACTACAATAGTCCAGGTAGGTTACTTTGTTCCTAATGGTATGTTTATATTGACTAGAGTAGTCCAGGTAAATCATATTGTTCCTAATGGTATGTTTATATTAACTACAATAGTCCAGGTAGGTTACTTTGTTCCTAATGGTATGTTTATATTAACTACAATAGTCCAGGTAGGTTACTTTGTTCCTAATGGTATGTTTATATTAACTACAATAGTCCAGGTAGGTTACTTTGTTCCTAATGGTATGTTTATATTAACTACAATAGTCCAGGTAGGTTACTTTGTTCCTAATGGTATGTTTATATTAACTACAATAGTCCAGGTAGGTTACTTTGTTCCTAATGGTATGTTTATATTAACTACAATAGTCCAGGTAGGTTACTTTGTTCCTAATGGTATGTTTATATTAACTACAATAGTCCAGGTAGGTTACTTTGTTCCTAATGGTATGTTTATATTAACTACAATAGTCCAGGTAGGTTACTTTGTTCCTAATGGTATGTTTATATTAACTACAATAGTCCAGGTAGGTTACTTTGTTCCTAATGGTATGTTTATATTAACTACAATAGTCCAGGTAGGTTACTTTGTTCCTAATGGTATGTTTATATTAACTACAATAGTCCAGGTAGGTTACTTTGTTCCTAATGGTATGTTTATATTAACTACAATAGTCCAGGTAGGTTACTTTGTTCCTAATGGTATGTTTATGTTGACTAGAGTAGTCCAGGTAAATCATATTGTTCCTAATGGTATGTTTATATTAACTACAATAGTCCAGGTAGGTTACTTTGTTCCTAATGGTATGTTTATATTAACTACAATAGTCCAGGTAGGTTACTTTGTTCCTAATGGTATGTTTATATTAACTACAATAGTCCAGGTAGGTTACTTTGTTCCTAATGGTATGTTTATATTAACTACAATAGTCCAGGTAGGTTACTTTGTTCCTAATGGTATGTTTATATTAACTACAATAGTCCAGGTAGGTTACTTTGTTCCTAATGGTATGTTTATGTTGACTAGAGTAGTCCAGGTAAATCATATTGTTCCTAATGGTATGTTTATATTAACTACAATAGTCCAGGTAGGTTACTTTGTTCCTAATGGTATGTTTATATTAACTACAGTAGTCCAGGTAGGTTACTTTGTTCCTAATGGTATGTTTATATTAACTACAATAGTCCAGGTAGGTTACTTTGTTCCTAATGGTATGTTTATGTTGACTAGAGTAGTCCAGGTAAATCATATTGTTCCTAATGGTATGTTTATATTAACTACAATAGTCCAGGTAGGTTACTTTGTTCCTAATGGTATGTTTATATTAACTACAGTAGTCCAGGTAGGTTACTTTGTTCCTAATGGTATGTTTATATTAACTACTAATAGTCCAGGTAGGTTACTTTGTTCCTAATGGTATGTTTATATTGACTAGAGTAGTCCAGGTAAATCATATTGTTCCTAATGGTATGTTTATATTAACTACAATAGTCCAGGTAGGTTACTTTGTTCCTAATGGTATGTTTATATTAACTACTACAGGTATAGTTCCTAATGGTATGTTTAGGTAATAGTCCAGGTAGGTTACTTTGTTCCTAATGGTATGTTTATATTAACTACAATAGTCCAGGTAGGTCCAGGTACTTTGTTCCTAATGGTATGTTTATATTAACTACAGTAGTCCAGGTAGGTTACTTTGTTCCTAATGGTATGTTTATATTAACTACAATAGTCCAGGTAGGTTACTTTGTTCCTAATGGTATGTTTATATTAACTACAGTAGTCCAGGTAGGTTACTTTGTTCCTAATGGTATGTTTATGTTGACTACAGTAGTCCAGGTAGGTTACTTTGTTCCTAATGGTATGTTTATATTAACTACAATAGTCCAGGTAGGTTACTTTGTTCCTAATGGTATGTTTATATTAACTACAATAGTCCAGGTAGGTTACTTTGTTCCTAATGGTATGTTTATATTAACTACAATAGTCCAGGTAGGTTACTTTGTTCCTAATGGTATGTTTATATTAACTACAATAGTCCAGGTAGGTTACTTTGTTCCTAATGGTATGTTTATGTTGACTAGAGTAGTCCAGGTAAATCATATTGTTCCTAATGGTATGTTTATATTAACTACAATAGTCCAGGTAGGTTACTTTGTTCCTAATGGTATGTTTATGTTGACTAGAGTAGTCCTTGGGTAAATCATATTGTTCCTAATGGTATGTTTATATTAACTACAATAGTCCAGGTAGGTTACTTTGTTCCTAATGGTATGTTTATATTAACTACAGTAGTCCAGGTAGGTTACTTTGTTCCTAATGGTATGTTTATGTTGACTAGAGTAGTCCAGGTAAATCATATTGTTCCTAATGGTATGTTTATATTAACTACAATAGTCCAGGTAGGTTACTTTGTTCCTAATGGTATGTTTATGTTGACTAGAGTAGTCCAGGTAAATCATATTGTTCCTAATGGTATGTTTATATTAACTACAATAGTCCAGGTAGGTTACTTTGTTCCTAATGGTATGTTTATATTAACTACAATAGTCCAGGTAGGTTACTTTGTTCCTAATGGTATGTTTATATTAACTACAATAGTCCAGGTAGGTTACTTTGTTCCTAATGGTATGTTTATATTAACTACAATAGTCCAGGTAGGTTACTTTGTTCCTAATGGTATGTTTATCTTGACTAGAGTAGTCCGGGTAAATTATATTGTTCCTAATGGTATGTTTATATTAACTACAATAGTCCAGGTAGGTTACTTTGTTCCTAATGGTATGTTTATATTAACTACAATAGTCCAGGTAGGTTACTTTGTTCCTAATGGTATGTTTATATTAACTACAATAGTCCAGGTAGGTTACTTTGTTCCTAATGGTATGTTTATATTAACTACAATAGTCCAGGTAGGTTACTTTGTTCCTAATGGTATGTTTATGTTGACTAGAGTAGTCCAGGTAAATCATATTGTTCCTAATGGTATGTTTATATTAACTACAATAGTCCAGGTAGGTTACTTTGTTCCTAATGGTATGTTTATATTAACTACAATAGTCCAGGTAGGTTACTTTGTTCCTAATGGTATGTTTATATTAACTACAATAGTCCAGGTAGGTTACTTTGTTCCTAATGGTATGTTTATGTTGACTAGAGTAGTCCAGGTAGGTTACTTTGTTCCTAATGGTATGTTTATATTAACTACAATAGTCCAGGTAGGTTACTTTGTTCCTAATGGTATGTTTATATTAACTACAATAGTCCAGGTAGGTTACTTTGTTCCTAATGGTATGTTTATATTGACTAGAGTAGTCCGGGTAAATCATATTGTTCCTAATGGTATGTTTATATTAACTACAATAGTCCAGGTAGGTTACTTTGTTCCTAATGGTATGTTTATATTAACTACAATAGTCCAGGTAGGTTACTTTGTTCCTAATGGTATGTTTATATTAACTACAATAGTCCAGGTAGGTTACTTTGTTCCTAATGGTATGTTTATGTTGACTAGAGTAGTCCAGGTAAATCATATTGTTCCTAATGGTATGTTTATATTAACTACAATAGTCCAGGTAGGTTACTTTGTTCCTAATGGTATGTTTATATTAACTACAATAGTCCAGGTAGGTTACTTTGTTCCTAATGGTATGTTTATATTAACTACAATAGTACAGGTAGGTTACTTTGTTCCTAATGGTATGTTTATATTAACTACAATAGTACAGGTAGGTTACTTTGTTCCTAATGGTATGTTTATATTAACTACAATAGTACAGGTAGGTTACTTTGTTCCTAATGGTATGGTTAACTTAGTCCAGGTTTACTTTGTTCCTAATGGTATGTTTATATTAACTACAATAGTCCAGGTAGGTTACTTTGTTTTTTAACGGTATGTTTATGTTGACTAGAGTAGTCCGGGTAAATCATATTGTTCCTAATGGTATGTTTATATTAACTACAATAGTCCAGGTAGGTTACTTTGTTCCTAATGGTATGTTTATGTTGACTAGAGTAGTCCAGGTAAATCATATTGTTCCTAATGGTATGTTTATATTAACTACAATAGTCCAGGTAGGTTACTTTGTTCCTAATGGTATGTTTATATTAACTACAATAGTCCAGGTAGGTTACTTTGTTCCTAATGGTATGTTTATATTAACTACAATAGTCCAGGTAGGTTACTTTGTTCCTAATGGTATGTTTATATTAACTACAATAGTCCAGGTAGGTTACTTTGTTCCTAATGGTATGTTTATATTAACTACAATAGTCCAGGTAGGTTACTTTGTTCCTAATGGTATGTTTATGTTGACTAGAGTAGTCCAGGTAAATCATATTGTTCCTAATGGTATGTTTATATTAACTACAGTAGTCCAGGTAGGTTACTTTGTTCCTAATGGTATGTTTATATTAACTACAGTAGTCCAGGTAGGTTACTTTGTTCCTAATGGTATGTTTATATTAACTACAATAGTCCAGGTAGGTTACTTTGTTCCTAATGGTATGTTTATATTAACTACAATAATCCAGGTAAATTACTTTGTTCCTAATGGTATGTTTATATTAACTACAATAGTACAGGTAGGTTACTTTGTTCCTAATGGTATGTTTATATTAACTACAATAGTACAGGTAGGTTACTTTGTTCCTAATGGTATGTTTATATTAACTACAATAGTCCAGGTAGGTTACTTTGTTCCTAATGGTATGTTTATGTTGACTAGAGTAGTCCAGGTAAATCATATTGTTCCTAATGGTATGTTTATATTAACTACAATAGTCCAGGTAGGTTACTTTGTTCCTAATGGTATGTTTATATTAACTACAATAGTCCAGGTAGGTTACTTTGTTCCTAATGGTATGTTTATATTAACTACAATAGTCCAGGTAGGTTACTTTGTTCCTAATGGTATGTTTATGTTGACTAGAGTAGTCCAGGTAGGTTACTTTGTTCCTAATGGTATGTTTATATTAACTACAATAGTCCAGGTAGGTTACTTTGTTCCTAATGGTATGTTTATATTAACTACAATAGTCCAGGTAGGTTACTTTGTTCCTAATGGTATGTTTATATTAACTACAATAGTCCAGGTAGGTTACTTTGTTCCTAATGGTATGTTTATGTTGACTAGAGTAGTCCGGGTAAATCATATTGTTCCTAATGGTATGTTTATATTAACTACAATAGTCCAGGTAGGTTACTTTGTTCCTAATGGTATGTTTATATTAACTACAATAGTCCAGGTAGGTTACTTTGTTCCTAATGGTATGTTTATATTAACTACAATACAGGTAGGTTACTTTGTTCCTAATGGTATGTTTATATTAACTACAATAGTCCAGGTAGGTTACTTTGTTCCTAATGGTATGTTTATATTAACTACAATAGTCCAGGTAGGTTACTTTGTTCCTAATGGTATGTTTATATTGACTACAGGTAGTAGTCCAGGTAAATCATATTGTTCCTAATGGTATGTTTATATTAACTACAATAGTCCAGGTAGGTTACTTTGTTCCTAATGGTATGTTTATATTAACTACAATAGTCCAGGTAGGTTACTTTGTTCCTAATGGTATGTTTATATTAACTACAATAGTCCAGGTAGGTTACTTTGTTCCTAATGGTATGTTTATATTAACTACAATAGTCCAGGTAGGTTACTTTGTTCCTAATGGTATGTTTATATTAACTACAATAGTCCAGGTAGGTTACTTTGTTCCTAATGGTATGTTTATGTTGACTAGAGTAGTCCAGGTAAATCATATTGTTCCTAATGGTATGTTTATATTAACTACAATAGTCCAGGTAGGTTACTTTGTTCCTAATGGTATGTTTATATGTTTAACTATAGTCCAGGTAGGTTACTTTGTTCCTAATGGTATGTTTATATTAACTACAATAGTCCAGGTAGGTTACTTTGTTCCTAATGGTATGTTTATGTTGACTAGAGTAGTCCAGGTAAATCATATTGTTCCTAATGGTATGTTTATATTAACTACAATAGTCCAGGTAGGTTACTTTGTTCCTAATGGTATGTTTATATTAACTACAATAGTCCAGGTAGGTTACTTTGTTCCTAATGGTATGTTTATATTAACTACAGTAGTCCAGGTAGGTTACTTTGTTCCTAATGGTATGTTTATATTAACTACAATAGTCCAGGTAGGTTACTTTGTTCCTAATGGTATGTTTATGTTGACTAGAGTAGTCCGGGTAAATCATATTGTTCCTAATGGTATGTTTATATTAACTACAATAGTCCAGGTAGGTTACTTTGTTCCTAATGGTATGTTTATATTAACTACAATAGTACAGGTAAATCATTTGTTCCTAATGGTATGTTTATATTAACTACAATAGTCCAGGTAGGTTACTTTGTTCCTAATGGTATGTTTATATTAACTACAGTAGTCCAGGTAGGTTACTTTGTTCCTAATGGTATGTTTATATTAACTACAGTAGTCCAGGTAGGTTACTTTGTTCCTAATGGTATGTTTATATTAACTACAGTAGTCCAGGTAGGTTACTTTGTTCCTAATGGTATGTTTATGTTGACTAGAGTAGTCCAGGTAAATCATATTGTTCCTAATGGTATGTTTATATTAACTACAATAGTCCAGGTAGGTTACTTTGTTCCTAATGGTATGTTTATATGTTTAACTACAATAGTCCAGGTAGGTTACTTTGTTCCTAATGGTATGTTTATATTAACTACAATAGTCCAGGTAGTACTTTGTTCCTAATGGTATGTTTAGGTAGGTTACTTTGTTCCTAATGGTATGTTTATATTAACTACAGTAGTCCAGGTAGGTTACTTTGTTCCTAATGGTATGTTTATGTTGACTAGAGTAGTCCAGGTAAATCATATTGTTCCTAATGGTATGTTTATATTAACTACAATAGTCCAGGTAGGTTACTTTGTTCCTAATGGTATGTTTATATTGACTAGAGTAGTCCGGGTAAATTATATTGTTCCTAATGGTATGTTTATATTAACTACAATAGTCCAGGTAGGTTACTTTGTTCCTAATGGTATGTTTATATTAACTACAATAGTCCAGGTAGGTTACTTTGTTCCTAATGGTATGTTTATGTTGACTAGAGTAGTCCAGGTAAATCATATTGTTCCTAATGGTATGTTTATATTAACTACAATAGTCCAGGTAGGTTACTTTGTTCCTAATGGTATGTTTATGTTGACTAGAGTAGTCCAGGTAAATCATATTGTTCCTAATGGTATGTTTATATTAACTACAATAGTCCAGGTAGGTTACTTTGTTCCTAATGGTATGTTTATATTAACTACAATAGTCCAGGTAGGTTACTTTGTTCCTAATGGTATGTTTATATTAACTACAATAGTCCAGGTAGGTTACTTTGTTCCTAATGGTATGTTTATATTAACTACAATAGTCCAGGTAGGTTACTTTGTTCCTAATGGTATGTTTATGTTGACTAGAGTAGTCCAGGTAAATCATATTGTTCCTAATGGTATGTTTATATTAACTACAATAGTCCAGGTAGGTTACTTTGTTCCTAATGGTATGTTTATATTAACTACAATAGTCCAGGTAGGTTACTTTGTTCCTAATGGTATGTTTATATTAACTACAATAGTCCAGGTAGGTTACTTTGTTCCTAATGGTATGTAGTCCAGGTAGGTTACTTTGTTCCTAATGGTATGTTTATATTAACTACAGTAGTCCAGGTAATGTTACTTTGTTCCTAATGGTATGTTTATATTAACTAGAGTAGTCCAGGTAAATTACTTTGTTCCTAATGGTATGTTTATATTAACTACAATAGTCCAGGTAGGTTACTTTGTTCCTAATGGTATGTTTATATTAACTACAATAGTCCAGGTAGGTTACTTTGTTCCTAATGGTATGTTTATATTAACTACAATAGTCCAGGTAGGTTACTTTGTTCCTAATGGTATGTTTATGTTGACTAGAGTAGTCCAGGTAAATCATATTGTTCCTAATGGTATGTTTATATTAACTACAATAGTCCAGGTAGGTTACTTTGTTCCTAATGGTATGTTTATATTAACTACAATAGTCCAGGTAGGTTACTTTGTTCCTAATGGTATGTTTATGTTGACTAGAGTAGTCCAGGTAAATCATATTGTTCCTAATGGTATGTTTATATTAACTACAATAGTCCAGGTAGGTTACTTTGTTCCTAATGGTATGTTTATATTAACTACAATAGTCCAGGTAGGTTACTTTGTTCCTAATGGTATGTTTATATTAACTACAATAGTCCAGGTAGGTTACTTTGTTCCTAATGGTATGTTTATATTAACTACAGTAGTCCAGGTAGGTTACTTTGTTCCTAATGGTATGTTTATATTAACTACAATAGTCCAGGTAGGTTACTTTGTTCCTAATGGTATGTTTATATTAACTACAATAGTCCAGGTAGGTTACTTTGTTCCTAATGGTATGTTTATATTAACTACAATAGTCCAGGTAGGTTACTTTGTTCCTAATGGTATGTTTATATTAACTACAATAGTCCAGGTAGGTTACTTTGTTCCTAATGGTATGTTTATATTAACTACAATAGTCCAGGTAGGTTACTTTGTTCCTAATGGTATGTTTATATTAACTACAATAGTCCAGGTAGGTTACTTTGTTCCTAATGGTATGTTTATGTTGACTAGAGTAGTCCGGGTAAATCATATTGTTCCTAATGGTATGTTTATATTAACTACAATAGTCCAGGTAGGTTACTTTGTTCCTAATGGTATGTTTATGTTGACTAGAGTAGTCCAGGTAAATCATATTGTTCCTAATGGTATGTTTATATTAACTACAATAGTCCAGGTAGGTTACTTTGTTCCTAATGGTATGTTTATATTAACTACAATAGTCCAGGTAGGTTACTTTGTTCCTAATGGTATGTTTATATTAACTACAATAGTCCAGGTAGGTTACTTTGTTCCTAATGGTATGTTTATATTAACTACAATAGTCCAGGTAGGTTACTTTGTTCCTAATGGTATGTTTATATTAACTACAATAGTCCAGGTAGGTTACTTTGTTCCTAATGGTATGTTTATGTTGACTAGAGTAGTCCAGGTAAATCATATTGTTCCTAATGGTATGTTTATATTAACTACAATAGTCCAGGTAGGTTACTTTGTTCCTAATGGTATGTTTATATTAACTACAGTAGTCCAGGTAGGTTACTTTGTTCCTAATGGTATGTTTATATTAACTACAGTAGTCCAGGTAGGTTACTTTGTTCCTAATGGTATGTTTATATTAACTACAGTAGTCCAGGTAGGTTATCATATTGTTCCTAATGGTATGTTTATATTAACTACAATAGTCCAGGTAGGTTACTTTGTTCCTAATGGTATGTTTATATTAACTACAGTAGTCCAGGTAGGTTACTTTGTTCCTAATGGTATGTTTATATTAACTACAATAGTCCAGGTAGGTTACTTTGTTCCTAATGGTATGTTTATGTTGACTAGAGTAGTCCGGGTAAATCATATTGTTCCTAATGGTATGTTTATATTAACTACAATAGTCCAGGTAGGTTACTTTGTTCCTAATGGTATGTTTATGTTGACTAGAGTAGTCCGGGTAAATCATATTGTTCCTAATGGTATGTTTATATTAACTACAGTCCAGGTAGGTTACTTTGTTCCTAATGGTATGTTTATATTAACTACAATAGTCCAGGTAGGTTACTTTGTTCCTAATGGTATGTTTATATTGACTACAGTAGTCCAGGTAGGTTACTTTGTTCCTAATGGTATGTTTATATTAACTACAATAGTCCAGGTAGGTTACTTTGTTCCTAATGGTATGTTTATATTAACTACAATAGTCCAGGTAGGTTACTTTGTTCCTAATGGTATGTTTATATTAACTAACAGGTAGGTTACTTTGTTCCTAATGGTATGTACAATAGTCCAGGTAGGTTACTTTGTTCCTAATGGTATGTTTATATTAACTACAATAGTCCAGGTAGGTTACTTTGTTCCTAATGGTATGTTTATGTTGACTAGAGTAGTCCAGGTAAATCATATTGTTCCTAATGGTATGTTTATATTAACTACAATAGTCCAGGTAGGTTACTTTGTTCCTAATGGTATGTTTATGTTGACTAGAGTAGTCCAGGTAAATCATATTGTTCCTAATGGTATGTTTATATTAACTACAATAGTCCAGGTAGATTACTTTGTTCCTAATGGTATGTTTATGTTGACTGTAGTAGGTAAATTATATTGTCCTAATGGGTAAATCCAGGTAGGTTACTTTGTTCCTAATGGTATGTTTATATTAACTACAATAGTCCAGGTAGGTTACTTTGTTCCTAATGGTATGTTTATATTAACTACAATAGTCCAGGTAGGTTACTTTGTTCCTAATGGTATGTTTATATTAACTACAATAGTCCAGGTAGGTTACTTTGTTCCTAATGGTATGTTTATATTAACTACAATAGTCCAGGTAGGTTACTTTGTTCCTAATGGTATGTTTATATTAACTACAATAGTCCAGGTAGGTTACTTTGTTCCTAATGGTATGTTTATGTTGACTAGAGTAGTCCAGGTAAATCATATTGTTCCTAATGGTATGTTTATATTAACTACAATAGTCCAGGTAGGTTACTTTGTTCCTAATGGTATGTTTATATTAACTACAATAGTCCAGGTAGGTTACTTTGTTCCTAATGGTATGTTTATATTAACTACAATAGTCCAGGTAGGTTACTTTGTTCCTAATGGTATGTTTATATTAACTACAATAGTCCAGGTAGGTTACTTTGTTCCTAATGGTATGTTTATATTAACTACAATAGTCCAGGTAGGTTACTTTGTTCCTAATGGTATGTTTATATTAACTACAATAGTCCAGGTAGGTTACTTTGTTCCTAATGGTATGTTTATATTAACTACAATAGTCCAGGTAGGTTACTTTGTTCCTAATGGTATGTTTATGTTGACTACAGTAGTCCAGGTAAATCATATTGTTCCTAATGGTATGTTTATATTAACTACAATAGTCCAGGTAGGTTACTTTGTTCCTAATGGTATGTTTATATTAACTACAATAGTCCAGGTAGGTTACTTTGTTCCTAATGGTATGTTTATGTTGACTAGAGTAGTCCAGGTAAATCATATTGTTCCTAATGGTATGTTTATATTAACTACAATAGTCCAGGTAGGTTACTTTGTTCCTAATGGTATGTTTATATTAACTACAGTAGTCCAGGTAGGTTACTTTGTTCCTAATGGTATGTTTATATTAACTACAATAGTCCAGGTAGGTTACTTTGTTCCTAATGGTATGTTTATGTTGACTAGAGTAGTCCGGGTAAATCATATTGTTCCTAATGGTATGTTTATATTAACTACAATAGTCCAGGTAGGTTACTTTGTTCCTAATGGTATGTTTATGTTGACTAGAGTAGTCCAGGTAAATCATATTGTTCCTAATGGTATGTTTATATTAACTACAATAGTCCAGGTAGGTTACTTTGTTCCTAATGGTATGTTTATATTAACTACAATAGTCCAGGTAGGTTACTTTGTTCCTAATGGTATGTTTATATTAACTACAGTAGTCCAGGTAGGTTACTTTGTTCCTAATGGTATGTTTATATTAACTACAGTAGTCCAGGTAGGTTACTTTGTTCCTAATGGTATGTTTATGTTGACTAGAGTAGTCCAGGTAGGTTACTTTGTTCCTAATGGTATGTTTATATTAACTACAATAGTCCAGGTAGGTTACTTTGTTCCTAATGGTATGTTTATGTTGACTAGAATTGTCCAGGTAAATCATATTGTTCCTAATGGTATGTTTATATTAACTACAATAGTCCAGGTAGGTTACTTTGTTCCTAATGGTATGTTTATATTAACTACAATAGTCCAGGTAGGTTACTTTGTTCCTAATGGTATGTTTATATTAACTACAATAGTCCAGGTAGGTTACTTTGTTCCTAATGGTATGTTTATGTTGACTAGAGTAGTCCGGGTAAATCATATTGTTCCTAATGGTATGTTTATATTAACTACAATAGTCCAGGTAGGTTACTTTGTTCCTAATGGTATGTTTATATTAACTACAATAGTCCAGGTAGGTTACTTTGTTCCTAATGGTATGTTTATATTAACTACAATAGTCCAGGTAGGTTACTTTGTTCCTAATGGTATGTTTATATTAACTACAATAGTCCAGGTAGGTTACTTTGTTCCTAATGGTATGTTTATGTTGACTAGAGTAGTCCAGGTAAATCATATTGTTCCTAATGGTATGTTTATATTAACTACAATAGTCCAGGTAGGTTACTTTGTTCCTAATGGTATGTTTATATTAACTACAATAGTCCAGGTAGGTTACTTTGTTCCTAATGGTATGTTTATGTTGACTAGAGTAGTCCAGGTAAATCATATTGTTCCTAATGGTATGTTTATATTAACTACAGTAGTCCAGGTAGGTTACTTTGTTCCTAATGGTATGTTTATATTGACTAGAGTAGTCCAGGTAAATCATATTGTTCCTAATGGTATGTTTATATTAACTACAATAGTCCAGGTAGGTTACTTTGTTCCTAATGGTATGTTTATATTAACTACAATAGTCCAGGTAGGTTACTTTGTTCCTAATGGTATGTTTATATTAACTACAGTAGTCCAGGTAGGTTACTTTGTTCCTAATGGTATGTTTATATTAACTACAGTAGTCCAGGTAGGTTACTTTGTTCCTAATGGTATGTTTATGTTGACTAGAGTAGTCCAGGTAAATCATATTGTTCCTAATGGTATGTTTATATTAACTACAATAGTCCAGGTAGGTTACTTTGTTCCTAATGGTATGTTTATATTAACTACAATAGTCCAGGTAGGTTACTTTGTTCCTAATGGTATGTTTATATTAACTACAATAGTCCAGGTAGGTTACTTTGTTCCTAATGGTATGTTTATATTAACTACAATAGTCCAGGTAGGTTACTTTGTTCCTAATGGTATGTTTATGTTGACTAGAGTAGTCCAGGTAAATCATATTGTTCCTAATGGTATGTTTATATTAACTACAATAGTCCAGGTAGGTTACTTTGTTCCTAATGGTATGTTTATATTAACTACAATAGTCCAGGTAGGTTACTTTGTTCCTAATGGTATGTTTATGTTAACTATAGGTAAATTATATTAACTACAATAGTCCAGGTAGGTTACTTTGTTCCTAATGGTATGTTTATGTTGACTAGAGTAGTCCGGGTAAATCATATTGTTCCTAATGGTATGTTTATATTAACTACAATAGTCCAGGTAGGTTACTTTGTTCCTAATGGTATGTTTATGTTGACTAGAGTAGTCCAGGTAAGGTTACTTTGTTCCTAATGGTATGTTTATATTAACTACAATAGTCCAGGTAGGTTACTTTGTTCCTAATGGTATGTTTATGTTGACTAGAGTAGTGTAGGTATTAATGTTTTTCGCCATGTTTTGTTCACCTAATGGTATGTTTATATTAACTACAATAGTCCAGGTAGGTTACTTTGTTCCTAATGGTATGTTTATACGGTTAATTAGATACACGAACTCTGGATATTCACAGACTACAATTTAAGATATAATACTCCCATGTTATTTATTTTCTAAATATCAATAAATCTGTTATATCAACTACAAACTTGCATCTTTTTGGAAAAAAACAACACTTTATTTATTTACGTTTGATTGTCAATGGTACAACCGATAACCAATAGAAAAGCCATTTTGTGACTTACTTTTTATTTTAAACCATTTCGGTAAAAAAAAACATTTCCCAAGTCAGTTTTAGTGTTGGTAGAATTAGACCAGAGTTGGGCTTCTATAAGTATCGGAATTGGTTTATCAAATATATCAGTTAGAGAAGTAGAAAAAATTGCAGTACTTTCGTTTCACTGTGTTAATTATTGTTTGTGTTTTTACAGAAATTCCAACCACTGAAGCCTGCAAGATAGCCTTAGAATTCTATATTCGAGACCCTAACCCAACTATAGACATTCCCAGTAACCAATTAGCAACCCTCATAGAATTCACCACCATAAAGAGAAACTTCATGTTCAACAACCACAACTATATACAAAAAAATGGCCCAAGCATGGGCAACCCAGTATAACCAGTTTTAGCCAATATTTTTATGACACAAGTTGAAACACAAACAATTAACACAGCATTACATCCACCACTAAACTGGTACAGATATGTAGATGACACGGTTGCGGAATTCACATCTACAGAACACGTACTTAATTTTTTCAGTCACATTAACTCTATACATCCCAACATTAACTTCACATGTGAACAGGAAGAAAGCAATCAAATATCATTTCTTAACCTTAAAATTACAAGAACTGACACACAATTTAAAACAGAAATCCACTGAATAATCACCCATACTGGACTATACATTTTTGGGACTCAACACATGAAACAAAACAAAAACTCAACATACTAAGAAACCAAATAAACACAGCCATAAAACTATGCTCACCAGATAAAATTAACGATGAATTAGACAAAATAAAACAATACTTCATCAACATCAATAAGTTTCCTCCACAAACCGTAGAAAACATTATACGCACACACCTAGACAGAAAGCAAAATCAACCAACAAGAGTAAATACATCTCACGAATCAAAAAATCACGAAACCATACACTTCTGCATACCATATATTCCCGACATCAGCAGAAAAATAACCCACATTTGGCAAAAACTAGTAACAAAATATGACATTCCAGTTAATACCAAATTTATTCAAAAACCAGGCACAAAACTGAGGTCTATACTATATAAAAACTACAGTGACAAACACCACACCAACATTATTTATAAAATACAATGTGATAACTGCCACGACTTCTATATTGGAGAAACAAGTAGAAAAATGGAAACCAGATTCAAAGAACATAAAAAGTCACCTTCACACGTTTTCGAACACTGCAAGTGAAATAAACACAACATAACCATAAAAAACACCCAAATACTAAATAAAGAAACAAACAAAAATGCACAATTAAAAAAGCCTTACTTATACAAGAACTCAAGCCCAAAATAAACCAATACAAAGGAACACTTTTATACCTATATTAATAAATATAATGAAACATCTAAGTATGCCCTCTACATTCCTACACTCAGTTACACAACCCCCTTCAAACATGCGGTCAGCTATCGGTCAGTTACCTCTCTCTTTCTTTGTGAACCTGACAATGACCGAAGAAGGTCGAAACGTTGTTCACTCCTAAACGCAAAAAAATTTTTCTCAACCCAAACGAGCCGTTTTACATATAAATAAAAATATAATAAAATATAGAGTTTATCTTTTGCAATGGCCCCTTTAAAAACTCTTTCGCAGTATGTCATTTCTCCGTGGTACAACAGCAAGTCTGAAAGCTTACAACGCTAAAATTGGAATTTTGATATTCGCTGGGTGATTACCACAGAAACACCGTTGTGTAGCTTCGTGCATTGTAAGTAACTAAATATCAAATAATAGGCCTAACAGCAAAATCATTGTATGCATACTTAACAAAATCATGCTCACTATTACAGCCGTGGGGGCGTTATAAAGTAAAGTTCAATCCCAATATTCGTTAGTGAAGAGTAGCCCAAGAGCTGGCGGAGTGTAATGCTGACTACCTGCCTTCATCTAGTCTACCATTATAAAATTAGGAACGGCTATTACTGACAGCCCTCGAGTACCTTTGCACAAAATTCAACAAATAAATGAACAAACAAATAATTTAGATATTTTGTGACTCAGAGCTAAGTCTAAGGGCGTATAGCGCCCCAAATCAGATTTCGGCACCTACGAAAAGAAAAAAGCACATATAGTTTATGTGTGTATTTTAACAAGAACAACAGAAAAACGAATGAAATAATTAATAAGATTTATTAAAACATATCCTAACAAGAAAATATAAGTAGGAAACCAAAACTGACAAAAATAAACAGGACTTCCATTAGCATGCTCTTGTGAAGAAACTCCGAAATTAAGTTCATGCAACCTAATTAAGAACACTATTAGTTCATGGTAAAGTAATATATACAAAGGAATATTAGTTGAGGTGTTTTTTTATATTGTTTCAGGAGAAAATTATATGTGAAAATAATGAAGTAGAAAACTTTTATTTTTAATTTGCAATTTCAAATTCATTTTCATGACCTAAACAGCGAACAAAAATATGTACGGCGAAATGTTATATTTACTATAGCTAAACCAATATCCAAGGGTTAGGTAATCACGACTAATGAGAATGAATTTCTGAAATTTTACCAAGAGGTATCTGATAGACCCGCTCTTGCAAACTGTAGTTGGATTAATAGCGATTCGAATTCTTTCGGCGATTAATTCACTAGAAAGAAAATCAAGCACATTTAAGCGCCACAAGATTACAATAGCTGCTGAGAACCAGAGTTTACTATTCGAAAGCACTCGAGTGTTGGGGTCTTGTTTTGAAATTCATCACACGTTTTGCGTGTGATATTGTGCACTATTTTTTTTTTTAAATCATAATTATAAAGATCCAGGTATTACATAATCTAACAGTCTGATGAAGTGGTCCTCCATTAAATAGAAAATTTACTGAAGTAACTTTTATTTTTTATTTTTCGACTGGAGTATATAAATGGTTAAACAAACATACGTTACTGATCCTTCTTCTATGTTGTATTTATACTGCTGGTCCCTTTATCTGTTATACCTAATTTACGACTTCTTGTCACGGGCTGACAGGTTAATAGTGTTCAAAGAATTAAAGATTATTTCAGAATTAAGACAAATACATGTTAAAACAGTTTTATCTTGTTTCCTCCTTCAGGTTTAGTTCATTACACACACTATTTCTTCATCCACCACATTAAAACTGTTTTATCTTCTCCCCTCGCCCAGGATTTAATTGGTTCATTACACACACACTATTTCTTCATCCACCACATTAAAACTGTTTTATTTTATCCCCTCGCCCAGGATTTAATTGGTTCATTACACACACTATTTCTTCATCCACCACATTAAAACTGTTTTATCTTCTCCCCTCGCCCAGGATTTAATTGGTTCATTACACAC
Organism: Tachypleus tridentatus; assembly: GCF_004210375.1. Classification (NCBI taxonomy): domain Eukaryota; kingdom Metazoa; phylum Arthropoda; class Merostomata; order Xiphosura; family Limulidae; genus Tachypleus; species Tachypleus tridentatus. The sequence goes on along the minus strand of NC_134826.1, from coordinate 3,796,666 downwards.
ATTATTTCTTCATCCACCACATTAAAACTGTTTTATCTTCTCCCCTCGCCCAGGATTTAATTAGTTCATTACACACACACTATTTCTTCATCCACCATATTAAAACTGTTTTATCTTCTCCCCTCGCCCAGAATTTAATTGGTTCATTACACTCACTATTTCTTCATCCACCACATTAAAACTGTTTTATCTTCTCCCCTCGCCCAGGATTTAATTAGTTCATTACACACACACTATTTCTTCATCCACCATATTAAAACTGTTTTATCTTCTCCCCTCACCCAGGATTTAATCGATTCATTGAATACACAATGTCTTTATTTGCGATATGTATTCCTATGTGTTATACTAAACACTTTTTTTTTTTCAGAATACGTGTATTGAAATAAGTTATAAAATTAGTCGAAAAACAGAAATGAAGAATAATTTTGTTTTGATGTTTTTACAACTGTCGTCGCGTAAATAAATTGTTACCAAATATAACTTAGCAGCATACAAGGAGTTCTGACTCACTTAATACAGAAATTTTAAATTTCTAAAAATCACTTTAAAGTACATTAAGCATCACGTATATGACAACCATATTACTGTATTATTATGTATTATTACAATAATGACTTTCAAATCTTCAGAAAGACAAACACCAAAAAAGAACAGAAAGAAATCTTTATCTGGTGACTTTTGTTTCCACAGTTCATTTAGTGTGAACTAATTACGAACGAAACTGTAATTCGGTGATGTTCTTTGACACGCCATTTCTTAAAGGTAACAGACTTGATAACGTGTGTAACATTAACAGAATCCTAGTATGTTAATTATCTCTATACATAAGTTGTGTGTGTGTTTTCTTATTACAAAACCATATCGGGATATCTGCTGAACCCACCGTACATGAGTTGTCTTCTTGTGTAGGAAAAATACAGTTTTTGATTAATTATTTAAAGATTAATATTTTAAAAATTGTAATAAATCTCTGTAACCGCTATTTTTGAGAAAGAAAACTCCCCCAGTGGCACAGCTGTATGTCTCCGGACTTACAAGGTTAGAAACCGGATTTCGATACTCGTGGTGAGAGAATCACATAGCGCATGCTTATAATAACGAGTAATAATAGTGACAAAATTAATAGACACTTTAATTTTATTATTCTAATGAAACATGTGAACATAGAGTTTAAATTTTATATCTTATCGTAATAAACGAAAGCAACACATCATTCTAAAGTACTCCATTGCTTTCAAACGTTTGGGAGATACGTGCCTAAAGTAAATAATTTATAAAATAGTTGAAACGTATTACCTATGTAGAAACATAAAAAACATTAGATGGTTAAAACACTTAGATATTTTAATTGGTTCATAATAATAAAAAAACGAATCGTTATTTGTATTCTTGGTAAAATTTCAGCTCGGTAGAAGTGTAAAATGCACAATGCGTGATACTTAAATTAACGAAAAACAAATTATTGGAAAAAAATTAAAGTGTTAAAAGAAGTGTCTTTAAATTAAAGTGTTAAAAGAAGTGTCTTAGTTTTGTGTTAAAAGAAGTGTCTTAGTTTTGTGTTAATATCTTGTCCCAAATTTTTTTTTTTTCGTTATTCAGCTCAATAGTTGCCAAAGTTTGAGAGGTATGGTTCTAAAAAAAATAGGCTTATAAAATCGTCAGAAAAAAACATTAGGTGCAAAAAACAGGAGTATTGCTAAGACTAGTCTATAAAGCTGAACGTGAGACTTTTGGCCTCATAAGCTGACTCTGTATACGTTTGTGAGGGTCTTATAAATAAATATTCATTTGTCTAAAGAACTATAGAGAGAACTGCATGTTATTCTCTCTTATAAGAAATCCTATGTGGATCTATAATGTTTATTTCGTGGAATTTTAATGGTTCAGAGAAAAATATAAATCACAAAAAATTTAAAAATAAATGTCTTAAATAGTAAAGCAGACAGTTATTAATAAGTTCTGATTCAAACTTGTTACCTGCGTAAATAGTAAAGCAGGCACAGTTATCAATAAGTTCTGATTCAAACTTGTTACCTGCATAAATAGTAAAGCAGACACAGTTATCAATAAGTTCTGATCCAAACTTGTTACCTGCGTAAATAGTAAAGCAGACAGTTATCAATAAGTTCTGATCCAAACTTGTTACCTGCGTAAATAGTAAAGCAGACAGTTATCAATAAGTTCTGATCCAAACTTATTACCTGCGTAAATAGTAAATCACACAGTTATCAATAAGTTCTGATCCAAATTTGTTACCTGTGTAAATAGTAAAGCATACAGTTATCAATAAGTTCTGATCCAAACTTATTACCTGCGTAAATAGAAAATAAAAATCAACCCACTAATTAATGTAGTTGATTTAATATAAATGTAATAAAGTAAAACTATGATAATTAGAATGCATTTCTTCATGAATTAAAAGTCTTTGCTGTTATTAAGCTTTGGCCAGCTTGGAACATTTTGTTTAGCTCTAAATCCCCATATTAAGTCATAATGCAAATCATAAAATAATATTCGTATATTAAACATTTAAAGCATTAGTTTTAACCAAATTAACTTTAAATAAAGAGTTCAGTGTGATTTATTTATTTACAGGACGCATAATACAAGTTCTTTGCTTCTTTACAAAATGATTATAGTTTTCCCATAAAAAATGTTAATTATTTCAGGTTTTCCTAGGTATAGTGTTTTAAAATAATTTACTGATTAGATCACACATATTAGTTATTTCTATAAAAAGTTGAGTTTAAAATATGGTAATATTCATTTTGGTTAAATGAAAATTGTCAGTTTTTTATTGGACTGTATCTTTATTTCTTCACTAGATGGCACTAAACACTTGATACAAAAATACTCCAGTATCATTTACTCGGACTTTTCCCAGAAATTCTGTATAGGGGGCGTGGGTAACTTTTCCTGTTGATAAACGTCACCCTTGGACACCAAGTAATCAGTCTCACCGTGAAGGTGGATGGAACTATGAGTTGTGCTACTTTTCTTCCAGACACGGGTTCTAGCGACTAAATAACATCTTTGCTTTAAAGCTGTTTAGTATGGAATACAAAGACGGCTTATTTAGACGGAGAAGATACAGATGGTTCTGAGGTATGTCCTGACATTTATGCTAATTACTTCTGTTTGATTCTTTTAAGATGAAAACGAGAGATTAAGGTATTGAGGTGAAAACCGTATAAATAATTTTTAGCATTCGAGTTACTTTAGGTCTTTTGACTTGGAACTGCCTAAATCAAATTAAGTTAGTCAGTGCACTTGTCTCATGATATGAAAGATATTTCAGTGTTGCCAGTAGTATTTTCTCACTAAACCTGGTTATATTGCAGACATAAATCAGCACATTATAGAAAGTTTAACAAAACAGCGTTTTATAAACGAGCTTGTACTGAGTTGTGTGACAACGTACAAAGCAATGAAGTTAAGATGTGCGACTTGTTCACGTTTCTGAGTGAGAAACTTGCAGTCCTACAATCCAACTGCTCGTGATGCGTTTATATTTTGACGGATCACGATACGATCCGAATTTTTATTAGAACCACATAAATAAATACAGCAAAGTATTATGTATGTATTTTATTTAAAACACGCAATGAAAGTGAAATATGTTTTTAAAGTTAATGATGCATATATATATATATTACAAATGTATTATGAAAATACACTACCTGGAAGGTCCTGCAGAATTTTGACAAATGTTCTGAACTGTACAGCGAGATTTGGTTCAGATGAATAGCGGTATGTCTTCGGACAGAAACAGCTATAAAGCGGGTTCGATACCTGTGGTGACAAGAACAGAAATGGTCCTTTGTGTAGCTTCGTGCGTAATAGTGAACAATAACAATTTATTTCAGTCAACTTCTGGGGTGAATTGTCCTGTTCTGTCGCACGCAGTTTCTAAGTATGTTTAAGCACTTTATAGACCTAAATGAATCTGATAAACAGCTGTTACTATTCAATAAATCTGATAAATAGCTGTTACTATTCAATGAATCTGATAAACAGCTGTTACTATTCAATGAATCTGATAAACAGCTGTTACTATTCAATGAATCTGATAAACAGCTGTTATTATTCAATGAATCTGATAAACAGCTGTTATTATTCAATGAATCTGATAAACAGCTGTTACTATTCAATGAATCTGATAAACAGCTGTTACTATACAATGAATCTGATAAACAGCTGTTACTATTCAATGAATCTGATAAACAGCTGTTACTATTCATTTACGTTAAGAGATTTTTCAAGTAAATCACTCTTATGTTGTTGTAATTTGCATATCATGCCAAGAAATAATCAAGAAGTGAAAACCCTCCAGTGGCACAGCGGTATATCTGCGGACTCACCACGTTAAAAACCGGCTTTCGATACCCGTGGCGGACAGAGCACAGATAGCACTTTGTTTGTGTAGCTTTGTGTTTAATAACAAACAACAGTTTCTGTTATGTTTATTCTGAACAAACAAACAATACGGCCCGGCATGGCCAGGTGGGTTAAGGCGTTCGACTCGTAATCTGAGGGTCGCGGGTTCGAATCCTTATCTCACTAAACATGCTTACCTTTTCAGCTGTGTGGACGTTATAATGTGATGGTCAATCTCACTATTTGTTGGTAAAAGAGTAGCCCAAGAGTTAGCGGTGGGTGGTGATGAGCAGCTGCTTTCCCTCTAGTCTTACACTGCTAAATGAAGGACGGCTAGCGCAGATAGCCCTCGAGTAGCCTTGCGCGAAAATTCAAATTAAATATTAATTTTATATAAAAAGATATTTAAGGATCCGGTGATATGATTGAATACTGAAAAAAAAATTGTTATTAATTAAACGTAATGGCAGACAATGGACTATTTGTGCAGTGCCCACTATGGGTATCGAAACCTGGTTTATGGCTCTGATATAGATGTACCGCTGAGCCACTGGGAAATAAAATGGAAGAAAAGTGTTTTAACTTCTTTCCAATGTTTTTCAAGTGATAAATAATAAGCTAGAATGCCACACTTTGGAACAGAATGTCCAAGGTTCGGGCCAACGATATGCCATTGTACGCACGCTTCACTTTTAACTGTGGCAACTCTATAAAAGTAACTGCCAGTCCCGGTATTCGGTTAAGAGTAGCCGTATAGGTGGAGGGTTCTACTTGTTTGTTGTCTTCTTTCTGGTTAGCTCGTCTAAATTAGGGTCTATTATGTCTGAATCATAGGGGTTTTGACCTCGCATTTTATCCTGTGTGTTGTAAAAAGTGCTGTTGAAATTGAAAATATTAACAAAATAAATCTTGAAGTTCTATTGGTATTAAAGTTACAAAGTTAAACGAATCTATTCATTTAATCTTGTAGTTTTATACAATATTCGTGAGTTGTTTTTTGACACGTGTTAGAAACTTTGAATTCATTTGCCTCATTTACGGTTAAATAAGACAATAATGACATTTTTGTAGTCTTTCATTTTGTGCGTGAATTTTGTTATACCAAAGCCACATTAGGCTATCTGCTAAGTCCATCAAGGAAAATCGAACCCCTGACTTTAGAGTTGTAAAACCGTAGACTCACTGCTAAATCAGCGGGGGACTTTTCCTTTTGTAATTTATTGGGTTATGTTCTGTTATATTTAGGTAAAAGTGTATTTTTTTATATTATCGTAGATGTGTTTTAATTTTGTCTGGAGCAAAGAGAATACTGAATTATTAAATAGTAAGGTTATTATATTCGTGACTAAAGAATTGGAATTACGTGCTAACTTGTCATAACTTTGCATTCTTAAAGAATTATGTTTCCCTGACAATTTGGTTTGATTTTGTTTTGAAATTTCGCGAAAAGCTACACGAGAGCTATCTGTGCTAACCTTACCTAATTTAGCACTGCAAGGCTAGAGGGAAAGCATCTAGTCATCACCACCCACTGCCAACTCTTGGGCTACTCTTTTACCAACGATTAGTGGGATTGAGCGAAACATTATGATGTCCCCACAGCTGAAACAGCGAGCATGTTTGGCGCGACGGGTATGCGAACCCGCGACCCTCAGATTACAAGTCGCAAGCCTTAACCCACCTGGCCATTATGCCAGGCCACGCCACATCTAACGTATAAATTCTTAACAGTATGAATCGCGTTATAATTTTATTGACTTATCACCAAAAGCTAACATTAAGAATATAAAGCTATGATTTCTACAGAATTAATTTGTTCAGATTCAGTTTATTTATGAGAACGATTTTTAAATACGTGAAAGTTTGATTTTTTTCTTGTTTGATAATTATAACAATTCCGTTGTTAATGTAATCTATTAAGTAAGAAAATCAATCATATAAGTTTCACGTGGACAAAAATAGCAGAAAAAGGTCGGTTTGTTTTGTTTTGAATTTCTTGCAAAACTTTTAGGTAACGTAATCTCCTCAGGACATAAGCTTCATGTTGTCTCCTCAGGACATAAGCTTTATGCTGTCTCCTCAGGACATAAGCTTTATGTTGTCTCCTCAGGACATAAGCTTTATGTTGTTTTTTGAATATTGAGCTTTACGTAAACTATTCTTGTTAGGACATCATATCGCAGTTCACCTAGTCTTGTGAGAACGTCACTTTTAGGCGTCATCTAGCCTTGTGAGGACGTCACTTTTAGGCGTCATCTAGCCTTGTGAGGACGTCGCTTTTAGGCGTCATCTAGCCTTGTGAGAACGTCACTTTTAGGTGTCATCTAGCCATGAGAGGACGTCACTTTTAGGCGTCATCTAGTCTTGTGAGAACGTCACTTTTAGGTGTCATCTAGCCTTGTGAGGACATTACCTTTAAGCGTCATCTAGTCTTGTGAGAACGTCACCTTTAGGCGTCATCTAGCCTTCTGAGGACATCAGTTTTAGGCGTCATCTAGCCTTGTGAGAACGTCACTTTTAGGTGTCATCTAGCCATGAGAGGACGTTACTTTTAGGCGTCATCTAGTCTTGTGAGAACGTCACTTTTAGGTGTCATCTAGCCTTGTGAGGACATTACCTTTAAGCGTCATCTAGTCTTGTGAGAACGTCACCTTTAGGCGTCATCTAGCCTTCTGAGGACATCAGTTTTAGGCGTCATCTAGCCTTGTGAGAACGTCACTTTTAGGTGTCATCTAGCCATGTGAGGACGTCACTTTTAGGCGTCATCTAGTCTTGTGAGAACGTCACTTTTAGGTGTCATCTAGCCTTGTGAGGACATTATCTTTAAGCGTCATCTAGTCTTGTGAGAACGTCACCTTTAGGCGTCATCTAGCCTTCTGAGGACATCAGTTTTAGGCGTCATCTAGCCTTGTGAGGACATCTCTTTTAGGTGTCATCTAGTCTTGTGTGGACGTCACTTTTAGGTGTCATCTAGCCTTGTAAGGACATCACCTTCAGGTGTCATCTAGCCTTGTGAGGACATCACTTTTAGGCGTCATCTAGCCTTGCGAGAACGTCACTTTTAGGCATCATCAAGCCTTGTAAGGACATCACTTTTAGGTGTCATCTAGCCTTGTGAGGACATCACTTTTAGGCGTCATCTAGCCTTCTGAGAACATCACTTTTTGGCGTCATCTAATCTTGTGAGGACATCACTTTTAGGTGTCATCTAGCCTTGTGAGGACATCACTTTTAGGCGTCATCTACCCTTGTGAGGACATCATTTTTAGGTGTCATCTAGCCTTGTGAGGACATCACTTTTAGGCGTCATCTAGCCTTGCGAGAACGTCACTTTTAGGCATCATCAAGCCTTGTAAGGACATCACTTTTAGGTGTCATCTAGCCTTGTGAGGACATCACTTTTAGGCGTCATCTAGCCTTGTGAGGACGTAACTTTTAGGAGTCATCTAGCCTTGTGAGGACATCACTTTTAGGTGTCATCTAGCCTTATGAGGACATCACTTTTACGCGTCATCTAGCCTTGTGAGGACATCACTTTTAGGTGTTATCTTGTCTTGTGAGGACATCACTTTCAGGCGTCATCTAGCTTTGTGAGGACATCACCTTTAGGCGTCATCTAGCCTTCTGAGGACATCATCTTTAGGCGTTATCTAGCCTAGTGAGGACATCACTTTTAGGCGTCATCTACCCTTGTGAGGACATCATTTTTAGGTGTCATCTAGTCTTGTGAGGACATCACTTTTAGGCGTCATCTAGCTTTGTGAGGACATCATTTTTAGGCGTTATCTAGCCTTGTGAGGACGTCACTTTTAGGAGTCATCTAGCCTTTTGAGAACATCACTTTTTGGCGTCATCTAATCTTGTGAGGACATCACTTTTAGTTGTCATCTAGCCTTGTGAGGACATCACTTTTAGGCGTCATCTACCCTTGTGAGGACATCATTTTTAGGTGTCATCTAGTCTTGTGAGGACATCACTTTTAGGCGTCATCTAGCTTTGTGAGGACATCATCTTTAGGCGTTATCTAGCCTTGTAAGGACATCACTTTTAGGTGTCATCTAGCCTTGTGAGGACATCACTTTTAGGCGTCATCTAGCCTTGTGAGGACATCACTTTTAGGCGTCATCTAGCCTTGTGAGGACATTACCTTTAGGCGTCATCTAGCCTTCTGAGGACATCATCTTTAGGCGTTATCTAGCCTAGTGAGGACATCACTTTTAGGCGTCATCTACCCTTGTGAGGACATCATTTTTAGGTGTCATCTAGTCTTGTGAGGACATCACTTTTAGGCGTCATCTAGCTTTGTGAGGACATCATCTTTAGGCGTTATCTAGCCTTGTGAGGACGTCACTTTTAGGAGTCATCTAGCCTTCTGAGAACATCACTTTTTGGCGTCATCTAATCTTGTGAGGACATCACTTTTAGGTGTCATCTAGCCTTCTGAGAACATCACTTTTTGGCGTCATCTAATCTTGTGAGGACATCACTTTTAGGTGTCATCTAGCCTTGTGAGGACATCACTTTTAGGCGTCATCTACCCTTGTGAGGACATCATTTTTAGGTGTCATCTAGTCTTGTGAGGACATCACTTTTAGGCGTCATCTAGCTTTGTGAGGACATCATCTTTAGGCGTTATCTAGCCTTGTGAGGACGTCACTTTTAGGAGTCATTTAGCCTTGTGAGGACATCACTTTTTGGTGTCATCTAGCCTTGTGAGGACATCACTTTTACGCGTCATCTAGCCTTGTGAGGACATCACTTTTAGGTGTTATCTTGTCTTGTGAGGACATCACTTTCAGGCGTCATCTAGCCTTGTGAGGACATCACCTTTAGGCGTCATCTAGCCTTGTGAGGACATCAATTTTAGGCGTCATCTAGCCTTGTGAGGACATCATTTTTAGGTGTCACGTTATTTTTAAATCGTCCATATTATTTATTGAAATAAGGGCGTAATGCTTTTTAAGGCAACAGATCAAGTGTTTCACACAACGTAATGCGCTTTCGGGCGATCACGACAATGAATTCATACAAACAGCTGATTAACGATAAATGCCAACTAGTTCAGTCTAGTACTTTAAGTTGCGTCAAGCTCTAGTAACTAGTGAAACTTTATGGAGAAAGGAAATTGCTGAAATGAGTTAATCAGAATATGTGGTTTATTACACTGGGTACACAGTTTTCTGGGGATCGTAGACTTATGTATAAACGTTGCAAAAAACACAGAAGAAAACAGACAAGATTCAACTAAGAACTAATATTGAAGATCTCGTGTGAGATGTAGCTGTACAAAGAAGTAAAGGTGTAAAAAATAAAACTAGAAGATATGTAATCACACTTTTCATCGAGATTGTTATATATTTTTAGCTAATACCTTCAGGCGTGTGAATTCACATTTTGTTTGTTCTCGTAGCGTGTAAATCATGAAATACTAAATAAATTTACATTTATTTGTTGTGAAATTCGCGCAAAGCCACAGGAGGACTATCTGCGCTAACCGTCCGTAATTTAGCACTGTAAGACTAGAGGGAAGAGAGCCAGTCATCACTGTTGGGATACTTTTTTTCTAAAATACCAATTAACAGCTGGATTTAACGTAACATTATAACGCCATTATGTTTGAAAGAGCAAGAACATATTTGGTAGTACGGCGATTCGAACCCGGAAACTATAAGTCGAGTACCCTAACCACCTGGCGAAGAAATAGTAACTTAAATGTATGTAGTCTTCAGATATACATGTTTTCTTTCATTTTCTTTCGCTCCTTTTAACTATGGAGGCGTTATTATGTAAAGGTCAGTTCCACTATGATTTTGTAAAGACTTGGCGGTGGGTGGCAGGTTTATGCGAAACTGATAAAAAACAACAGACAAACCTCTTGACGTATTATCGTTGTTGTTTGTTTTATTCCATACAGTTTAATTGTTATAGTATTGATTATAGACTAAATCGTTTATGAAGTAACAAGTACAGCTTATATTAAGCGCTAATAACGCTACGTAAAACATTGTATTATAAACATTATATATATAACCTGTTTATTTCTTTGAAAGTAAGCACAAAGTTACACAAAGCACTATCTGTGTTCTGTTTATCACATGTATCGAAACCCGGTTTCTAGCGGTGTGATTCCGCAGACATACTGCTGTGCCACTGGGGTGCTTATACTGTTGTTGTTGTTTTGAAATAAGCACAAAGCTACACAAAGGACTATCTGTGTTCTGCCTATCACGGGTATCGAAACCCGGTTTTTAGCGGTATGAGTCCGCAGACATACCGCTATGCCACTAGGGGGCTTATTCCATTATAACTATAGAAACTTCACAGCTGTTTTAAACTATAAAGTCATTGAATTTCATTGACGTTGCTTATAAAACTTGCTATTTTTTATTCTCAGTATAAATCTGATAGCCGAAAAAGGGAATCTATATGTCATCGATTTTAAAAACTAATAGGCCATTTTCGGACCTGGCTCAGCTTAATCAAACTTTTGTTCTTTATTGATGGTGCATCGATAAAATTGAACTGGTCCACAGAAAAACGACGGTATCGCGAGAGGTTCCAGTAGACACGCGGAACAACGCAAGTAATCACTGTGGTAACCTCTTATTCTCCTCACGCGCACAGGGAGAAGAAACTGGGAGTATAGAAAGTCCAATAAAGTATTAATTATAGTTGGCTATGCTTAAACAACACTTTGGAGAATGAGCGACATGTTATAGATAGATTCATTGACGTGTGTTGTTTAAATTGTGGCGACATTCTTTCCAAGTAATAAAAGACACACACACGCTAACTTAATTATGACGTTAATGTAGCCAGTATATTACGTTTAAGTACTTAGTGAATTTTCTTGAAGTCATCCACACGTGCAATCATTATCGTGTAGATATAGGACATTTTCGATTAATTTATCTTATTTGTTGGAAAAAACAGACTTTGTTATTACCGTCATTTTAACGTAATTCTATAATTAATTTACTTGATCATATCTGTTAGTGCAGATAGCTCTCGTGAAGCGAAAAACGAACAAACCACATCTGTTATTTCTGATTCATATTTTGAGGTTTCATAATTACGTGCTTGGTTTCCAAGTTACGTTAAATGACCTTAAGGAGTGTAAGATTAATTAATAGGTCCGGATAAATCCTTCTTAAGGAGATTAAGTATAAACAAGGATAAAATAGAAGGCCTCAACACATATTTTTAGCTTTTCTCAGTTTTCCCGATGTAAATACGATACAGGCTAGTCTTACTCCTCGTGATGTTCAGCTAGAGCTACCTGCGCTGGCTGTCCATAATTTAGGAGTGTATGACTAGAGGGAAGGCAGCTAGTCATCACCATCCACCGCCAACTCTTGGGCTACTCTTTTACCAACAATTAGGGGGATTGTTCATCACTTATAACGCCCTCACCGTTGAAAAGGCAAGCATGTTTGCTGCAACGGGGATTCAAACTTGCGACCCTTGGATTACCAGTCGAGCGCCTTGACCACCTAGCCATGCTGGGCCTGTTTCGTGTGAGAAAATATTATACCTATAAACAATGAGAGTGGGCGGTGGGACTGAAATAGCATAGCTTTCTATTAAATATAGACGAGGATTTTAAAGGGTTAAAAACTGTGTTTACAGAATAAATAATATGCATTGTTAGTATAATATAATACCTAAACAACAATGAAAGACTGAATGGTTTAAACCACTAACCTGCCGTATTAAGGAAATTGTTTTAAATGTAAAGATTACCCATAATATTACCAGCCAATTAAAGTCTGTCATCCCAAGTACTAGCTCAAGTTATTTGTGTAACCAACGAGAGCTTAATTTTGATAATTTTGTTATGAAAGCTACAGTTGTATATAAAATTGTTCTATTTTCTGCGTCGGTTTAAACAGGAGAGACCTGGCGTGTTTCGAAGAACGAAGATAGCAGATGCTACGAATCCCGTATGTAATGAAACGGGCGGACCCCACGTGCGTTCTTGTACTCGGGCAACGTTCTCTACAAACGATTTCTTGTTTTTAGTTTTCCCCTTGCTGTATTCGTAAAGATCAAAGGAAGTAACAGTTAATACCACGCAAGGTTTAATTTTTTGTTTTAAGTTTAAGATAAATTCACAATGTTAGTAATTTCTATGGTATACTTATTTGTTTTTATTTTTTTCACTGACGTACACAAATTATACGGCATTTGTTTTTGTGAAATCAGTGAAAGAATGAATGATCGATTGATTTTTCTTTTGAAAACTGTTAAACTTCACTGTAGAAAGTTGTTTTTTCAGTGAAGTTGTCGACACTGTTGAAGTATTATTTAAACTTTGTTAAGACTCCTCGTGGTTTTGTTTGTTTGTTTTTCAATTTCGCATAAAGCTACTCGAGGGCTATCTGCGCTAGCCGTCCCTAATTTAGCAGTGTAAGACTAGAGGGAAGACAGCTAGTCATTACCGCCAACTCTTGGGCTACTCTTTTACCAACGAATAGTGGGATTGACCGTCACATTATAACGTCCCCACGGCTGAAAGGGCGAGCATGTTTGGTGCGACGGGGATGCGAACCCGCGACCCTCAGATTACGAGTAGCACGCATTAACACGCTTGGCCATGCCGGGCCGAGCTCGTGGTTTTATACAGCTGTCGTATATTCATCAATATCGTTGAAAATTGTCCTACCAAATGTATATATTGGATTTCTGATCTATGTTTAGATGGTAGAAGATTTTTTGTGTCTCAAATTCTCATTAGAGTTTTTCTTTGTAGGAGACTCGTTTTTAAAGCAAAAACTTCAAACCAAAATTTCTTCTGTTTAAATCTGTAATGCTTTCAGAAGCAATCTAACGATTGTTATTATTATAGTGAATACAGCAGATAGCTCGATGTGGCTTTGATATACACACACGCTTCATAAGAGAAAACAACACTAAAACAAAAACAGCCCTATACAGAGATACGTGACCCCTAAAGAAGTATGGAAACACAACTATAAACATGCAGTGTAAATAAAGTTTTTTTTCGTTTTCATATTAAATTATTCTTAGCAGTCAGGATACAAAGGCTGTACATACACACACGTCCAATATCAACATTTATTTCGGTTTAAATCAATATCAATACACACTAATATTAACTTTTCACAGCAGACGTGAAGCCAATGTAGTGCAGTTGTTAAAGTTTTAGTAAAGTTCAAGGTTCAATCCCACGAATTAATCACATTGGATAGCCCTGTATAACTTTGTTTTACAACAAACATTTTCTAAAATACGTTCATTATGTAACGGAATCTCATTTTTCTTAGAAATTTTAACATGTGTGACAAAGGATACATATGTTCTATACTAAAGATTAACCAATCCGAATTTATAATAATATTATATATTCTTTTCACAAGATAAGTAAAATTAACGTATTGCAGGCCTTAAGTTATATACCTTTCGTATCTGAGGAAAATAGAAAATCATTTTTATTAGAACTTTTAGCTTGGGTTTGGGTTAAATAAAATATACAGGTGAATACAGGTTTCAAGTTGATAAGCAAATACGTGACGCAACCTTCAGAAACATTTCAAAAGAACAAAATCGATATTGACAGTTTTGGTTTCGTATAAAGTTTTATTTCGTGTTAGAAAGATTCAAAGATGACTGGGGTCTAGTGGTTCGGGCGCTTCAGTTGAAACCTGAAGGTCATGAGTTTGAATCTCCGTCACTGAGCATGTTTACCTTTTCAGCTGAGAGAACATTATAATGTGAAGGTCAATCTCACATTCGTGGCTAAAAGAGTGGCTCAAGAGGTGGTGGTGGGTGGCATTGGCTACCTACCATCCCTCTACTTTGTTTGTCTTGAATTTTTGCGCAAAGCTACACGAGGGCTGTATGCGGTAGTCGTTCCCACTTCAGTGTAAGACTAGAGAGGAGACAGCTAGTCATCACCATCTATCGTCAACACCTGGACTACTCTTTCACCAACGAATAGTAGATTTGACTGCTGCATTATAACGCTCCCACAATAGAAAAGGGTGAACATGTTTGGTGTGACGGGGATTTGAACTTGCGACCCTCAAATTACGAGTCGAGCGCCCTAACCACCTGACCGTGCCGGGCTTCATCTATTGCACTAACCACCTGACCGTGCCGGGCTTCATCTATTGCACTAACCACCTGACCGTGCCGGGCTTCATCTATTGCACTAACCACCTGACCGTGCCGGGCTTCATCTATTGCACTAACCACCTGACCGTGCCGGGCTTCATCTATTGCACTAACCACCTGATCGTGCCGAGCTTCATCTATTGCTAACCACCTAACCGTGCCGGGCTTCATCTATTGCACTAACCACCTGACCGTGCCGGGCTTCATCTATTGCTAACCACCTGACCGTGCCGGGCTTCATCTATTGCACTAACCACCTGACCGTGCCGGGCTTCATCTATTGCACTAACCACCTGACCGTGCCTGGCTTCATCTATTGCACTAACCACCTGACCGTGCCGGGCTTCATCTATTGCTAACCACCTAACCGTGCCGGGCTTCATCTATTGCTAACCACCTGACCGTGCCGGGCTTCATCTATTGCTAACCACCTGACCGTGCCGGGCTTCATCTATTGCACTAACCACCTGACCGTGCCGGGCTTCATCTATTGCACTAACCACCTGACCGTGCCGGGCTTCATCTATTGCTAACCACCTGACCGTGCCGGGGTTCATCTATTGCACTAACCACCTGACCGTGCCGGGCTTCATCTATTGCACTAACCACCTGACCGTGCCGGGCTTCATCTATTGCACTAACCACCTGACCGTGCCGGGCTTCATCTATTGCACTAACCACCTGACCGTGCCGGGCTTCATCTATTGCTAACCACCTGACCGTGCCGGGCTTCATCTATTGCTAACCACCTGACCGTGCCGGGCTTCATCTATTGCACTAACCACCTGACCGTGCCGGGCTTCATCTATTGCTAACCACCTGACCGTGCCGGGGTTCATCTATTGCACTAACCACCTGACCGTGCCGGGCTTCATCTATTGCACTAACCACCTGACCGTGCCGGGCTTCATCTATTGCACTAACCACCTGACCGTGCCGGGCTTCATCTATTGCACTAACCACCTGATCGTGCCGGGCTTCATCTATTGCTAACCACCTGACCGTGCCGGGCTTCATCTATTGCTAACCACCTGACCGTGCCGGGCTTCATCTATTGCACTAACCACCTGACCGTGCCGGGCTTCATCTATTGCACTAACCACCTGACCGTGCCGGGCTTCATCTATTGCACTAACCACCTGACCGTGCCGGGCTTCATCTATTGCAATAGAAGTTTGCAGTATCTACTTTTACTTCTATTGCCGATCTGATAGAGGTCTACTTATGGGACTCCGAGATTGGTTTTTGTCATCACTCTGTAAGCCTACCAACTTTTACTTCTATTGCCGATCTGATAGCGGCCTACTAATGGGACTCCGAGATTGGTTTTTGTCATCACTGTGTAAGCCTACCTACTTTTACTTCTATTGCTGATCTGATAGAGGTCTACTTATGGAACTCCCAGATTGGTTTTTGTCATCATTCTGTAAGCCTACCTACTTTCACTTCTATTGCCGATCTGATAGAGGTCTACTTATGGGACTCCCAGATTGGTTTTCGTCATCACTGTGTAAGCCTACTTGCTTTTACTTCTATTGCCGATCTGGTAGAGACCGACTTATGGGACTCCCAGATTGGTTTTGGTCATCACTTTGTATACCTACTTGCTTTTACTTCTATAGCCGATCTGGTAGAGACCGACTTATGGGACTCCCAGATTGGTTTTCGTCATCACTGTGTAAGACTACTTGCTTTTACTTCTATTGCCGATCTGGTAGAGACCGACTTATGAGACTCCCGGATTGGTTTTCGTTATCACTGTGTAAGCCTATCTACTTTTACTTTCACTTCTATTGCTTTTCGAAGATGATAACAACAACACAACAAAGAAACTGACTGTGTTTTAGAAAAGTGGTTTATTCAGACACAAAATACTGGGTGTTATGGAACACATGTGTTTATACCGTAGTCAGCTTGAAAATGAATAATTCTCGGGGCTGGTAATAGATCAACCTAAACTGGGGTCCCCAAAAATTTAAGCTATTTTTATGCTGCTGTTCGTGGACAATAATTGGTTGCTTCAATTTCAAACTTTTCTCGTCTCTTTCAGCACCACCAATTCCAGTACTCAATCAATAACAGTTTCCAAGATCTATTTTATACAGTGGTTTGCTATTAAGTTAAGTGTATATCATTGTAGAGATCTTAAGTGTATTTGTGTCAATTTAACATCCATTCAATCAGCCATGAAGAACCTCGATCAGTATCAGCAGTGACATTTTATAACTCAGGTAACGTATGTCTAAAGCAGTGAGCATAACTTATTTTTGTTATCTTTTAATTTCACGCAAAGCTACACCAGGGCTATCACCTCTATCCGTTCACAATTTAGCAGTGTAAGACTAAAGGGAAGGCAACTAATCATTACCACCACCCACCGCCAACTCTTTGGCTACTCTTTTACCAACGAATAGTTGGAATGACTGTCACAGAATAGCATACTCATGGCTGAAAAGGTGTGCATGTTTGGTGTGACGATGATTCGAACCCGTGACACTCAGATTACGAATCGAATGCCTTAACCAACTGGCCATGCCGATCCATCGGAATAGATTAAAGAAATAATTATTTTATGCAATATTTAAGGTTGTTTAGCATAAAAACCTAATGCCAGAATAAATGTTTAATAAAACAATAACAACAATAAACACAAACGGACGGGTTTTACTGTCAGAACATATTCCCACATCTGTTCCACATTTGAACAGTGTGATTTCTGTGGTTAGAACTAAAAGATATTTACTGTCTTGTTCATTTATTACATACTGTGCACAAAGTAAAGTTACCAGGTGACTCTAAGGTATTAATAACTACTTTTGGCAGTAAACGAATTTTGAAGCTGCTTGATATTCTAATATGATAACACTTTAAACCAAATGATGTGAACATTGGCCAACAACAGTAACATAAAATCTGATAGACAACATCCTAATAGCATTATTAATAGGTGGCAAACAATCAAAGTGCCTTCCGTTGTTAATAATGAATACTATTCTCGATTGGACCAAAGATATGGGTATATAAGCTTGTAGTACGCAGTCGCTTATTATATTTCATACCACCAGAATTGACGAATGAAGTGCATTTGGGAACCGTTCGGTATAGAAAACATCCCGAGCATTCTAATACTTTTCCTAGAGTAGTTCATTATAACGATCGGATCGCAATCTGAGAGTCATAGGCTCGAATCCCACCAAACATGATCTCCCGATCAGACGTGGGGGCGATATAATCTGAGTGTCAATCCCACTATTCGTTGGTAAAAGAGTAGCCCAAAAGTTGACGGTGGGTGATACAAACTAGCTGTCTTCCCTCTAGTCTCTTACACAACTAAATCAGGGACAGCAAGCGCAGATAGCTCTCTTGTAACTTTGCGTGAAATTCAAACCAAACCAAAACAAATCAATGTTGCCCAATATTAATAGATAGTGTCAATTAGGGCTTACTTTCAACATTATCGAGAAAGATTTGGAAGTGATTACGTAACAAGAAAGAGAAAATAATATATCTTTTGTTGATTGAATATTAATATCAGTAGGATACACAATGTTAGAACGTAAGATACAAATATTAATATTAGTAGAATACACAATGTTAGAACGCAAGATACAAATTTATTTTATCAGTAGAATACACAATGTTAGAACACAAGATATGAATATTAATTCCAGTAGGATACACAATGTTAGAACGCACGATATGAATATTAATATCAGTAGAACACACAATGTTAGAACGCAAGATACAAATATTAATATCAGTAGAATACACAATGTTAGAACGCAAAATATGAATATTAATATCAGTAGAATACACAATGTTAGAACACAAGATATGAATATTAATATCAGTAGAATACACAATGTTAGAACACAAGATATGATTATTAATATCAGTAGAATACACAATGTTAGAACACGAGATATGAATATTAATATCAGTAGAATACATAATGTTAGAACACAAGATATAAATATTAATATCAGAAGAATACACTATGTTAGAACACAAGATATGAATATTAATATCAGAAGAATACACAATGTTAGAACACAAGATATGAATATTAATATCAGTAGAATACACAATGTTAGAACACGAGATATGAATATTAATATCAGTAGAATACATAATGTTAGAACACAAGATATAAATATTAATATCAGAAGAATACACAATGTTAGAACACAAGATATGAATATTAATATCAGTAGAATACACAGTGTTAGAACACAAGATATGAATATTAATATCAGTAGAATACACAATGTTAGAACACAAGATATGAATATTAATATCAGTAGAATACACAATTTAGAACGCAATGTATAAATATAAGTAGACAAATTTGGAAAGTTTTTAAGACTGGTAAATTTAAAGACGAATGTTTACCTTCATCGTTTGATTCTTAATGAACGTTTTACCTTCTACCACGTTCTTCTGTTGTTTTTATGAAAAGATTGACGACGCAGAACATAAAAATAAAAGTTCACGAGCGTGATCGTGTTTTGATTTCTTCCTAATGATTAAGTTTACACAGTATTATATCATTTTTATTGTTTAGGTTACAGTAATTAAATTTTCAATAGTAAGATAACCTTGGAGAGATGACTTTTACTGTAATTTTTACTTATTTGATTTATTGGATATCCGTCAAATTAAAATATGATATCGACCGACGTGTTTTAAACGCACAAAAGTTTAACTGCTTTTATCTTATTAATTAATTTAATTTCGCAAACCTTCATAAAGTGTGTTAATAAAAAATAACCCGAGCATAAAATAGAAAGTAGATAATGAAATTTGAGTTAACTTATAATTTGCCGGTTAAAATAGAATGTAGATAATGAAAGTTGAGTTAACTTATAATTTACCGGTTAAAATTGAATGTGGATAATGAAAGTTGAGTTAACTTATATTTTACCAGTTAAAATACAATGTAGATAATGAAAGTTGAGTTAATTTTTAATTTACCGGTTAAAATAGAATGTAGATAATGAAAGTTGAGTTAACTTATAATTTACCGGTTAAAATTGAATGTGGATAATGAAAGTTGAGTTAACTTATAATTTACCAGTTAAAATACAATGTAGATAATGAAAGTTGAGTTAATTTTTAATTTACCGGTTAAAATAGAATGTAGATAATGAAAGTTGAGTTAACTTATAATTTACCGGTTAAAATTGAATGTGGATAATGAAAGTTGAGTTAACTTATAATTTACCAGTTAAAATATAATGTAGATAATGAAAGTTGAGTTAACTTATAATTTACCGGTTAAAATAGAATGTAGATAATGAAAGTTGAGTTAACTTATAATTTACCAGTTAAAATTGAATGTAGATAATGAAAGTTGAGTTTATTACTTATTCTCACAATCTTTCTTATGTAACTTTATTTTTTAAGATGCGAGTTTATCAAACACAAATGTCTTACTTTTCTCCTCGTGGCCTGTCATGGACAGGTTGTTAAAGCATTGGATTCGTAATTCGAGAGTCGAGGGCTCGAATCCCCGTCTCACCAAACATGCTTGCTTTTTCAGCCGTGGGAGCGTGACAATGCGATGGTCAATCCCACTATTCGTTGGTAAAAGAGTAGCCCAAAAGTTGGCGGTAGGTGGTGATGACTAGCTGCCTTTCCTCTAGTCTTACACTGCTAAATTAGAGACGACTAGCGCAGATAGCCCTCGAGTAGCTTCGCGCGAAATTCAAAAGCAAACCAAATCCTCCCCGTAGCACAGCGGGTTTTTTGTGAACTTATAACGATAAAAACCGGGTTTCGATAACCGTAGGGGCAGTGCAAAGATAACCTAACCCATCGTGTTGCTTTGTGTTTAATTATAGACAACCAGTTTCAAACGTTTTAGTTTGAAATAAGATGCTTACATTGGCAAGAAAGAAATTTTTCAATTACGTTTATCAAATTATACTGATTATTTATCAAATTAACTGATTATTTATCAAACTATTCTGATTATTTTTCAAATAAACTGATTATTTATCAAATTATACTATTTATCAAATTAACTGAATAATTTTCAAATTATACTGATTATTTATCAAATGAACTGATTATCGAAATGAGGAATAATTAAATTATTAACCTGTTTGTAATCACTTTATGTGTATTAATTACTTTAAGCAACTGATATAAACAAAACAACCTGTTTACTAGCTTTACACTTAACTATCTGTCGAAAGCAAGTTTTCCCTTATTTTAGCTTCTCTGAATTTCGCGCAAACCTAGTCAAAGGCTATTTGCGCTAGCCCTCTCTAATTCAACAGGGTAAGACTAAAGGGAAGGGACTACCCAACGCCAACTCTTGAGGTACTCTTTTACCATCGAATAGTGTGATCGACTGTTACATTATAACGCCACCACAGCTGAAAGGGCGAACATATTTGTTATGACGGGGATTCGAACGCACGACCCTCAGATTACGAGTCTGTGCTCTAACCGTCTGGCCGTTACTTAAATTGAACTGGCTTGTCTCAACTTCCAATGAATATAATTAAAGCAGCGAGTTAGTTTTGTATTGTTAAAGTATTTTCTTATAATACGCAACTGCTTGTGATAAAGTTTTATTAAAAATATTACTAATTATTTCTCGTATTCCCTGTTTAACTGGAAACATTTTTAAACTAAGAACTATTGAACTTGAAAGATGTAAAATTATTATTTTAAATACCGTGTTAGTTTGGTATTTCTGTAGTTAAATGGATTGTTTTGCTATCTAATAGACCAGGGTTAATACTATTATCTAACGTTCGACAGTAGCGGCAACTTTAATCATGTTATCAAATTGTTAGGGTTTTATTTGTTCGTTTTGAGGCTTTGAAATATAATAGTTTAGCAGTATATACAAATATTAAACACATTATGAGATCAGTTGAAATTTTATTATTATTATTTGTTATTATAATATAAGCTAAAGTAGAATAAGTCATCATATATCTTAAAGTTATGAAACAGTATATTGTTTATTAAAAGATATTATTAGACACAGACAAACGAAATGGACAATAGATAAATAGGTTTGGCTCTAGTTAGGTTTAATTTTCGCTATTATTGAAACATAATGTTTATTTTTTCAATTAATTAAAATATTATGTTCAGTAACATGTTTTCCAGGAAATCATTTATACTATGTAGCAATGTCTGATCTGTGATTGACGTTTTATTATTAACTATTTTTCCAGACTTTTAAGACTTAAAATACTATTTTACGAATATAGTGGCTACGGTTTATAAAAGTATTGCTTCACGAACGGCTTTCAATAAAATATTTTTGATATATTCCAACTGTAATTACAGTCTTTACAGCGACTGTTGTTCCCTTTACGTTCTATTCATAGTTCACTAGACAGTTCTAATAGAAGTGAACTATTTTATTGTTGAGATTAATAATTATGTATTTTTATTCAATTTTCTTCTGTTATTTCTGAAAAGAATCTGTCGTTAATAAATCTAAGAAGTTGGATTCAAGTTTCTTACAGTATTAACTTTTATTTACGCTGAGGAACTAAATCAGAGTCTATCGCAGAATATAAAATTCGATTTATATAATTAATACTTTCATTCTTCGTTATAAACTACATAATTATTCTGCACTTGCGATTTTTGTTCTACAGATTTCTGTTTAAAAGAAGCTTGATTTGAATTTCTTTAACTTCCAAAATGTCGGTCAAGAAAAAAATGTATTTTCGGTTAAGTACAGAAAAAAACAACAACAATAACACATACACTGCTCACCAAGATTGTAAACTTCCAAGTTTCTAGTGTTGTCAGTTTTCTTAAAAACATCAGGAATATTAATGAAATGTATTTATTATATTTTAGCAAATAAAATATTTCACATAATTTACACATGGTGTCGCTCCAATCGCTATTTTAATAGCACGAACAAATTATTTATGTTATACAACTTGAAAATTAGGCCCAGAAGAACTGGAATAATTTTTTATGATAAAATTCATTCGACTATTGTTAAGTTCAAAGTGACATAATGGACTATCTATTTTCTCGAAACTACTGGTATCGAAACTCGAATTTGAGCGTTTGATTTCTGCTGACTTACCACTGGGAGGCTGTGTTTTATAAATGTTATAATTAATTGAAATTTGTGTGTGTAGAACTTGATATTAGAATATTATATAAAACATCTTTTATCAATAGTTCCGATCGTAATAATTTATATAGTGTATCATGAAATTAGATTCTTTCACGAGTAAACAGTAAGTGAACTTACATAAACTCACATCTAATTTACATGTAAAACATAAAAATTTATGTAACAAATTTACAGTTTGGTAACGATGAAACTTTGAATGCACTAATAAAGGGTACCCGGCATGGCTAAGGTGCACCCCCACTCGTAATCTGAGGTTTGCGGGTTCACTTCCAGTCATACAAAACATGCTCTCCTTTCAGCCGTGGAAGCGTTATAATGTAACAGTCAATTCCACTATTCGTTGGTAAAAAAGTAACCCAAGAGTTGGCGGTGGGTGGTGATGACTAGCTGCCTTCCCTCTAGTCTTACACTGCTAAATTAGGGACGGCTAGCGCAGATAGTTCTCGAGTAGCTTTGTGCGAAATTCAAAACACTATATGGCATAATAACGTCAATAACAAAAGTAGCGCATGTCAAAATTGCGTCTGACCCCAAATTTAAACCATTTTCATAGCTTTAAGTGTTTAAAGTTATTTGATTGATGGGTTTTGGCTCTGTTTCTGTCACATTTTGTTACAGCCTAAGGTGCAAAATGATATGTGTCTATATAACCACGTCTTACGTTTCTGTACAGATTATTTCAATTTCAATAAAAACACTGATTACTTTCCCTGTAGAAGATGTTTCGTACGTTAAGAACTGATTTTGCAGTTCATGGAGATTATATTCCATTTTGTCATTCGAAGTACAAACGGTAACACGAGCTTCTATCCTCAGGCGTACCTGAGCATTTCAACGTCAATATGTGGATGAACTCACATACATCTGGTATTTGAAAGTTTCGAAGCATCAGCCCTTTTAAAATGTAAATTTAATTAGACGTTCAATAACCTGACCTTTCAAAACCCGATGATACAGCGCACGTGGTGAAAAGGAATTTCTGAAAGATGCCAACTTTGCTACGTTACGCTAAACTAAAGAAGTTTGCATTTGAAATAAGAGAAAAATTTGATATGTGGGTAACGGTTCGAAAGGACGAGCTGTTTGTATAATCTTTAAGAAACACACACGCGTACAAGAACAACTTTCAAATGCTGAACTATATTCTTCCAGTATCCTCACGTTTTGAACTATCTTCTTTCAGTATCCTCACGTTTTGAACTATTTTCTTTCAGTATCCTCACGTTTTGAACTATATTCTTCCAGTATCTTCACGTTTTGAACTATCTTCTTTCAGTATCCTCACGTTTTGAACTATTTTATTCCAGTATTCTCACGTTTTGAACTATTTTCTTTCAGTATCCTCACGTTTTGAACTATTTTCTTCCAGTATCCTCACGTTTTGAACTATTTTCTTCCAGTATCCTCACGTTTTGAACTATTTTCTTCCAGTATCCTCACGTTTTGAACTATTTTCTTCCAGTATCCTCTCGTTTTGAACTATATTCTTCCAGTATCCCCACGTTTTGAACTATTTTCTTCCAGTATCCTCACGTTTTGAACTATTTTCTTCCAGTATCCTCACGTTTTGAACTATTTTCTTCCAGTATCCTCACGTTTTGAACTATTTTCTTCCAGTATCCTCTCGTTTTGAACTATATTCTTCCAGTATCCCCACGTTTTGAACTATTTTCTTCCAGTATCCTCACGTTTTGAACTATTTTCTTTCAGTATCCTCACGTTTTGAACTATTTTCTTCCAGTATTCCCACGTTTTGAACTATTTTCTTTCAGTATCCTCACGTTTTGAACTGTTTTCTTCCAGTATTCCCACGTTTTGAACTATATTCTTCCAGTATCCCCACGTTTTATCTTCATTTATATATAAAACAACAACTTTCTCTTATAATACGTTTCAATTTCTTTATTAAACTTCATGTTGTTGTTTTTGTCTAGAGAACCACTTCTGTGTATAATCGCGCATTATATAAGAATTATAAAGTTAACATTTTTCAACTCTATATATTTTAGGCGTTTTCGTAGGATTCTACGTGCAGGTTAAATAACTGAACTGAACTTTGAAACAAACAATTTCCAACTCGCTGTTTCTGTTGATAAACAGTTTGAGAAACAAGAAATATGTTGGCACTCTCGTTAGATCAACAGACCAGAAAATTCCGTCTTTTTATTTTTTGTGTTTGTCGTTAAGCGCAAAGATACACAATAGACTATATGTGCTGTGCCCATCACAGGTATCGAAGCCTGCTTTTTAGCGTTATAAGCCTTCAGACGTACCGCCGAGTCACTTTTGGATTCTTTCTTATGTAATCCACTTTATACACGCACATTTACTTTGTTGTAGCTATGGTAACGTCAAACTACAAAACACTTTTATCCATATACACCAGATTTTGTTAGTACACTTTCACTGGTAAAAGAAGTCTTATGTATATCTTATT
The DNA here is from genome assembly GCF_004210375.1 of Tachypleus tridentatus. Taxonomy (NCBI): domain Eukaryota; kingdom Metazoa; phylum Arthropoda; class Merostomata; order Xiphosura; family Limulidae; genus Tachypleus; species Tachypleus tridentatus. The sequence goes on along the minus strand of NC_134826.1, from coordinate 3,771,581 downwards.
ATTGGCTGTTGAAGTAATAAATCAAATATGTCTTTGTTTAGGTTAATACTAAGATGATATTTTAGCTGTAATATATTTATTCATTTGTTTTAAAATTCTCGAACAAAGCTAATCATAAGTTATCTGAAGAGCTGTTCCTAACTTTGAATTGGTAGACAATAGAGTAGGAAGCAACCAACGTCACCTGTAGTGCAACTCAGGTCTGACTTGATAATGCAATATGCATTTTTGCAGTTACGGAGCACGAATCATGAACCCTCGAATTCAACTTTAGATGAAACTACTACCGCCCCCTTTAGTGTTCCATAGAAAACATTTTCTAAGGAAAAGCAGAATTTTGTGAATTTATAAATACCAGTGATTGACTTCGAAACCTGATGTTTTTACTGATGACATATAGACAACAATGTTATTGTTAGCTCGGGTTCACTACAGTAACATTTTAAAATACTATAAAACTATTCTTATTCAGAATATAATAATATACTATTTGTAAATGCAGTGACCTAGTGTCCAGATTTCCAAGGCCCGGCATGGCCAGGTGATTAAGGCACTCAACTCGTTATCCGACAGTTACAGGTTCGGATACCCGTTATACCAAACGTGCTCGTCCTTTCAGCCGTGAGGGCGTTATAATGTACAGTCAATCGCATTATTCAGTGGTAAAAGAGTAGCTCAAGAGTTAGCAGTGGGTGGTGATGACTAGCTGCCTTCCCACTAGTCTTACACTGCTAAATTAGGGACGGCTAACACAGATAGCTCTCAAGTAGCTTTGTGCGAAATTTAAAACAAACGAAACTAGATTTCCAAGATAGTATGCGAAACAGATTTTTCGCTCTCTCTATATATATATGTATAACGAAGCTTACTTAATTAACATTGCTTTTACATCTAATGTTTGTTTAACTATCTCGATTTTCCTCTTTACCTTTTATTACCATGGTGCCTTATGGTTGGAAACTAATTTGTATATATATATATATATATAAAAATCTGAGTTGTTTTTGAATTTCGCACAGAGCGACACGATGGCTATCTGCGCTAGCCGTTCCTAATTTAGCAGTGTAAGACGAGAGAGAAGGCAGCTGGTCACCACCCCACGTCAAATCTTGGGCTACTCTTTTACCAACGAACAGTGGGATTGAACGTCATCACTTTATAACGCCCCCACGGTTGAAAGGGCGAGCATGTTTGGTGGGCCGGAGATTCGAACCCGCGACCCTCAGATTACAAGTCGAGCGCCCTAACCACGTGGTCATGCCGGGGCAAGTTCCATATGAAATATCAGTACACTCGTTTCGAAATCAAATATTTCGGCGTTTTGTAAGGTCAAAGGTTACGTCTACAGCCTTTGTCTTTACAAACTGAAATTTCTTATGAGTAGGATCTTCCATGGTTGTTCGTTTGTTTAGAATTAAGCACAAAGCTACATATTGGGCTATCTTATTCTGCCCACTACGGGTATCGAAACCAGGTTTTTAGCGGTGTGAATCCGCAGACATACCGTTATGCCACTGATAGGCAGGATCTTCCAATGTAATGCATGAGAAACGTTTTCTTTAGAGACAGGAGTTTAAATCTAGAACTTACGATTTCATTTCAACACACGTGACATTTAGTTTCGATACCCGTGGTGGGTAGAGCACAGATAGCCCATTATGTAGCTTTGTGCTTAATAAGAACAAACAAACAAACTTTGAGTTCAAAAGAAACATAAACCCGTCATTGATTCTAGTAATGTCTAACGTGGGGTTTGTCCTTTATTAATTTGATATGGTGGTTGACTATTTGAGTTAATACGCACACTACTACCTTTACACGTTTGGCTCACAGTAATAACTCTACTAAAGCTAATAAATTATACATACGTGCGTTATTGAAAGCTCATAACGAATTGTTCACCGGATATCAATATCGTTGTAATCTCCCCAGTTTTAAAAAAAATGTTTTAAAAAGTTTGATTATTATCAGTCCAGTTATAGATGTATGTATTTTTAAAATCATAAATTAATTTGCAACATTGCGTTTTTTATAATTATTTTTAACTGAACATTAATCTAAGCTCTTAGGAGTGTTTTTGTGTTTTAGATCAAATGATTAATGTCACACGACTAGACTTAAAACGCTTGAAAGAAAATAATTCTCAGATTACCTCTTATATCTTTTGGCATTAAAAGTACGCATAATAGCAAATAGCTGTTTAAGTTTTTTTTTTACTGTTTCTCTAAATTAGGTATTAGTGCGCAACTCTTGGCTATTGTATGAATGCAATCAGCCAATTGCAACAACATATTACGTGTGTTGCTATGCTTCTATGGTTTCAAGGATATATTACGAACGGAAGTATCCAACTTTGCAACTGTTTCAACGATACATTACAAACGAAGAAATCCAGGTATGCCTTTTCAGTTTGAACAACGCATTATGAACAAAGATATCCAACTATGTCTGTTCAGTTTCAACAATGGATTACAAGCGGAAAATATCCAATTATGCAACTATTTCAACAATGCATTACAAACGAAAAAATCCAGATATGCCTTTCCAGTTTGAACAATGCATTATGAACAAAAATGTCCAACTGTGTCTGTTCAATTTCAACAATGCATTACAAGTGGATATATCCAATTATGCTTCTTCAGTGACAACAATACATTACGAGCAGAGATACCCAACTACGCCTCTTCAGTTTCGATAATACATTACGAGTGGAGATATATGCAACTACATCACAGAGATTTATTATTTATACACCCGTACCGCCATTACACGATTATATGATTTACAATGTTGTGATACGTGAACACTGGTCTCAGAAAATAAAATGAAATACGAAAACAACTGTTGCTTGTTTCGTAAACATTTTCTGTCACGTATTCTAGATGTTCTATATTTCTTTTACTGAACACCCGTTATAACAAATAGCTAACACTGTCTATTCGAAGACAGGACTAACAGATAACAAGGACAATTGGTAAGGGAGCAACACAGCTAGCTTAAGGCTGTTTGTGGAATAATACAACTCCAATAGAGAGCAGAAGGAAAATAAAATAAAACACACTCGTATCAGAGCAATAATGGTTTGAAAAACTGGGCATATGAAGGACAAAATAAAAACAATTTCCTATTCCATACCGAATATCGATTAATATTAGAAGAAAGAGGTTCTTGGACGAAGAATTTTTTCATCTTTTCTGATATTATATTCCATTGAAAAATGGAAATCACACCGTAAAACAAGCTCTGAAGAGAGGATATCCTTTATAAAAGGACGAATGAAATGAGTTATTGTTTAAATCAATGACTCTCAAACTGTGGGCCGAGGATCATTGGTGATCCGCAGGATACCTTCAGGTGATAAGTAGATTATTACGGAAAGAAGGAGGTAACATATTGTATAGATCCCATTACGGAAAGAATGAGGTAACATATTGTGTAGATCCCATTACGAAAAGAAGGAGGTAACATATTGTATAGATCCCATTACGGAAAGAATGACGTAACATATTGTGTAGATCCCATTACGGAAAGAAGGAGGTAACATATTGTATAGATCCCATTACGGAAAGAAGGAGGTAACATATTGTATAGATCCCATTACGGAAAGAAGGAGGTAACATATTGTATAGATCCCATTACGGAAAGAAGGAGGTAACATATTGTATAGATCCCATTACGGAAAGAAGGAAGTAACATATTGTATAGATCCCATTACGGAGAGAAGGAGGTAACATATTGTGTAGATCCCATTACGGAAAGAAGGAGGTAACATATTGTGTAGATCCCATTACAGAAAGAAGGAGGTAACATATTGTATAGATCCCTATACGGAAAGAAGGAGATAACATATTGTATAGATCCCATTACGGAAAGAAGGAAGTAACATATTGTATAGATCCCATTACGGAGAGAAGGAGGTAACATATTGTGTAGATCCCATTACGGAAAGAAGGAGGTAACATATTGTGTAGATCCCATTACAGAAAGAAGGAGGTAACATATTGTATAGATCCCTATACGGAAAGAAGGAGATAACATATTGTATAGATCCCTATACGGAAAGAAGGAGATAACATATTGTATAGATCCCTATACGGAAAGAAGGAGGTAACATATTGTATAGATCCCATTACGGAAAGAAGGAGGTAACATATTGTATAGATCCCATTACGGAAAGAAGGAGGTAACATATTGTATAGATCCCATTACGGAAAGAAGGAGGTAACATATTGTATAGATCCCATTACGGAAAGAAGGAAGTAACATATTGTATAGATCCCATTACGGAGAGAAGGAGGTAACATATTGTGTAGATCCCATTACGGAAAGAAGGAGGTAACATATTGTGTAGATCCCATTACAGAAAGAAGGAGGTAACATATTGTATAGATCCCTATACGGAAAGAAGGAGATAACATATTGTATAGATCCCATTACGGAAAGAAGGAAGTAACATATTGTATAGATCCCATTACGGAGAGAAGGAGGTAACATATTGTGTAGATCCCATTACGGAAAGAAGGAGGTAACATATTGTGTAGATCCCATTACAGAAAGAAGGAGGTAACATATTGTATAGATCCCTATACGGAAAGAAGGAGATAACATATTGTATAGATCCCTATACGGAAAGAAGGAGATAACATATTGTATAGATCCCTATACGGAAAGAAGGAGGTAACATATTGTATAGATCCGATTTTGGTCGGACAAGAGTGTAAAAAAACAGATGGTACATTAACTATAAAAGTTTATGCTGCGAAGTTACCACGCTAAACCTGGGTTTCGATACATGTTGGGCAGATCACAGATGGCCCCATTGTGTAGCTTTGTGCTTAGCTACAAACAAACAAATAAGGTTGAGGACCGATGGTTTAATTAAGAACGGTTGCAATGGTTGACTGCTGTACACTTTTAACTGCAGTTGAGGATATCAAACATTCACGAGTAGAATTACAGCTAATAAATTAAATTAGTGGGCACTTAAAAACAAAACAACGTCTCATGTGAAACTTAATAAAAGATGTGAGCTTGACATGAAAATCATGTGTCAAACGTTTCTCTGTTTTGATTGATAAAATATTTCTTTTCTTGTTGCCGACCTCCGAAATCTAACGTTTTAACTTAAGAGTAACAATTGTTTTAATGTGTCAAACAATAAATTATTGTTTAAAAACAGTTAAAATGATAAACGAAGATGATTTGTGGATGTATTGTTTTTAATTTAACGTTTGACATCATGACTCCCTCGAAAGATGTGTTGAATCAAATATAGCCATACATTAAAGAAAATATCTGTAAAGGCAGTGAAACCGGTTAATAACTGGAAGATGACCATTTTAAAGGCACATTGTTAAGTATTTTTACGACTGTCAACAGTAACTACTATTATAAATTATAGATTTCAGTTATAACATGTCGATTCGTGATTTGAGGGGCGCGAGTTCAGACTCCCGTTACACCAAATATGCCCGCCCTTTCAGCAATGGGGCCGTTATGATGTGACAGTTAATTTCACTATTCGTTTGTAAAAGAGTAGCTCAAGAGTTGGCAGTGGGTGGTGATGACTGGCTACCTTCCCTCTAGTCTTACACTACTAAATGAAGGACGTTTAGCGCAGATAGCCCTTGAATAGCTTTGTGCGAAATTCGAAGGAAACAAACAATCGATGTCCAGTGCAGAGTTTTCACCTCATCCAAGATCAGTTTCGGAAACGATAATTACACTAGATTTTTAAAATTTGTTTTAACATGCTTTCCTTTTCTAATTTACTGTTAGAATTTAGAATTGATTTAAATGTATTTTCACCAAGTGTCATGAGAGTAAGTGAGAAGTAAGTAAGATTGTTTGTTTGTTTGTTTTTGAATTTCGCACAAAGCTACTCGAGGGCTATCTGTGCTAGCCGTCCCTAATTTAGCAGTGTAAGACTAGAGGGAAGGCAGCTAGTCATCACCACCCACCGCCAACTCTTGGGCTACTCTTTTACCAACGAATAGTGAGATTGACTGTCACATTATAATGCCCCCATGGCTGGGAGGGCGAGCATGTTTGGCGCGACGGGGATGCGAACCCGCGACCCGCAAATTACGAGTCGCACGCCTTAACACGCTTGGCCATGTCGGACCTAAGTAAGTAAGAGTAAATAAGAGTGAGTATGAAGTAAGTAAGAGTAAGAAAGAAGTAAGTAAGAGTAAGTAAGAAGTAAGTAAGAGTAAGTAAAAAGTAAGTATGAAGTAAGTATGAAGTAAGTAAGAGTAAGTAAGAGTAAGAAAGAAGTAAGTAAGAGTAAGTAAGAGTAAGTAAGAAGTAAAATAAATCTTTACACAATCATGCATAAATTTACATTAAAATATATTTCGGTTTTCTTAAAAAAAATTCAAATGAAGCAATAGAACCACGAAAAAGGTTAATTAATAGCTATTATAATAAGGTACCTACACAGATAAAAAGTAAAATTATAACCCAATAATGAATTTAGAAAATTGGATATACTGTTCCTACCTTACTGATTATAAATCTTAGAAGTAATTGTTTCAACAGTGGGTATCTTTTTTTTTTTTTTTTAGTGACGTTTTTGGCCATAATCCCAATAATATCTCAGAATGGTGAATAGCTCAGAAGATTTAGTATATTTTTGAATCTAAAGGAATAGTATAGTATAGCTTACATACGGATAATATAAAAACTAATGGTATAAGTCACGTATTGTCGTAGATTTCATGTTTCTTTTAGCTTTTCATATCATTATAGCTGAAAGTTTTTTACCATGTCTTGTGGCATAAGAACGCTCATTGAACAGTTGCTATTTAGGTATAATATCGAGTAGCAGAACAGTAGAACAAAAACGAATGTTTCTGAAGATAATAAATATAATCTGACATTGTTTATATTTTAGTTAAGTAATAACCAAGTTGAATGTGATCTAAAGAAAAGTAACATACTAAACTATGAGGAATGTTCAGCACAACTTAGGAGACTTTAATTAGACTGTGTAAATTTACGTAGATGTAGCAGAAGGCAATAAATAAAGCCCTAATTAATAGCTAAAAGGCATATACAACAATATTGTAGTAAAGCTTACAATAACAATGAGATCTGTAAAACGAAATAGCAAAAATGGAAAATAGGACATTTCAAGTAATTAGCGTACGCTAATATAATATAATCGTTTACGCGATGTTCAAGCATATTCATGAATATTGTGAAAACAGTTAGCCTAAATCGATGGTCTCAAGACTTACTGTTCAATCTAGTTTAGTGCTCTCGGAAAATTACTTAGTATTTTTTAAGTTTCTTATTTGTTTTGTACATTTTCAGGAGAATTTCAATTGCTGATGAAGGAAAATTCAATTTTGAGTTAAATTCGAAGTTTGTTTCGTTCTTGTATCTTGTTCGTTGTTGGAATTACATACCAAACCAAAATTAGTTTCATTTAAAGTACAGTCACATTCTTGGTCTAAATGTCATGAAATATTTGAAGAATTACAAATAATAGGCTTCAAACGTCCTCAGTCCGGCATGGCCAGGTGGTTTAGACACTCGACTCGTAATCTGAGGGTGACGGGTGCGAAATCCTCTTCACACAAAGTATGCTCTCCTTTTCAGCCGTGCGGGCGTTATAAATGTGACGGTCATTCCCAACTATTCGTTAGTAAAATAGTAGCCCAAGAGTTGGCGGTGGGTGATGATTACTAGCTGCCTTCTCTTTAGTCTTACACTGCTAAATTAGGGACGTCTAGCGAAGATAGTCCTCGTGTAACTTCGCGCGAAATTCAAATCAAACAAACAAACAAACAATAAGAAGATGTACCCTAAAAACATCCTTGAAGTAAGGTTGAAATATGAACTAATACATAGTCTTGTTAGAAATTAAATCACGAGAGATAAAACAGCTAAGGACGGCTAGCACAGATAGTCCTCGTGTAACTTCGCGCAAAATTCAAATCAAACGCTCTTGAACAAACTCTTCTTAACGACGCGTGGTTGTTCTCACATAATCTCGTTTATATCGAGAACAGAAGAGTCAATAAAGAATGTAAAAGCGTTGGTGTTTATTAATTCTGTTCGTTATCTTGAAAAATGTTCTCTGTTCGCAAAACTGATTTTAAAGTTGCACACGCGGAAACTTCTGGATAATTTGATTGCAAGATATTTTTGATTTTATTCATCAAAACACAACTGTCTTTACCCTTTGATGGAAGACTGACGTAGAATAACAATTATGGGACGTCGTAACTCACTTTACGAGGATGTACACATAATGAAAAACACAGTTTCTGATTTTATTTTCTTGTTATGAAAATAGTGATAGTCACTAGCAATACGATAAGCACTATAAAATAAAAAATTCATTAAACTTACCTTACATTTAAAACGTATAAATCTTTCGATATGGTTTATTTCTTTATGAATTTCGAGCAAAGCTACTCGAGGACCATCTACTCTAGCCGTTCTTAATTTAACAGTGTAAGACTAGAGGGAAGGCAGCTAATTAACACCACCCACCACCAATTCTTGGGATACTCTTCCCTCAACCCGTGACCCTCAGATTACGAGTCGAGTGCCCTTAACCACTTAACCTTTGCATAATAAACTTGTGCTTCAAATCTTAAACGTGTTAATTGTTAAGAGAATTAAAAACTACTTCTAATTGTGTATTTATTCTTATGAATTTTTTAAAGAAAATGATTTTAAAAAAGATGAAACTTTTTGACAATAAGTATTTTTGTTCAAACTATCGATTTAACAGAATAATTATTTATCAGAATTGTTGATAAACTATGCAACATATCACCGTGAAACAAGAGGTCTAATACTTTAAAGTTTTGTTTGCTTTAGAATTTCGAGCAAAAGTACTCGAGGGCTATCTGCGCTAGCCGTTCCTAATTTAGTAGTGTAAGACTAGAGGGAAGGCAGCTAGTCATCACCACCCACCGCCAACTCTTGGGCTACTCTTTTACCAATGAATAATGGGATTGACCGTCACATTATAACTCTTTGGTTTCTCTTTTACCAACGAATAGTGGATTGAATGTCACATTATAACGTTCCCACGGCTGAAAGGGCAAGTATGTTTCGTGCGATGGGGGATTCGAACCCGCGAACCTCGGATTACGAGTCGAACGCCTTAACCAACCTTGACGTGCCGGGCCCGTACATTAAAGATCTTTCTTTCTTTTTTTTAACTGTAACAACAATATTTTGGATCAAATTTCTGTTTTTATGGATCGACATCTAGCTTTTCAAATTGAGTTTCATCAGGTATTATTATAATCACTTTATATGTACAATTTTCTATATTTAAAATAACTAGTTTATTCCCTTTGCTTGATTTAATTATAACTATTTAATCGTCTTAAGTGACTAATCTCTTCGTTTTACAGAATAAAAATAAATTAAGACCAATACTGACATTTCTTTTGCAATACTATCAAAGTTTCTTCCATTTTTACCATAAATAGGATTATCCTTTAGTTTGTTACAAATTTTCAAAACATCATTAAAGAATTATAATTATCAAAAGTTCCAGACGATATTGAAACTTCCAAATGTTTTAACAACGCCATCTTTTGTTTTTAACTCATTTAATTTAATTTAATTTGTCTGAATTATCTGCCACTCGCTAGTACAGCGGTATGTCTTCGAATTTACAACGCTAAAATCAGGGGTTCGATTCCCCTCGGTGGGCTCAGCAGATAGCCCGATGTGGCTTTGCTGTAAGAAAAACACACACACACACTGAATTATCTAACTGTAGAAGTTTTAGAATTAGCAAAATAATAGTGAATTTTCCAATTTTCTCTTAATCAAACCAAAAGTTCTTTCCACATTGTTTTCTACTTTTATATTCTACGTCATTATTAGAAAACGTCTGCATTTTCATAAAAATACTTACTATTTTTTATTATAAGTCTTAAATAGAAGACCGAAATTTGTGCAAGTTTCTACTTTTTACAGATGTAATATATTTTCTTGTATCTTGAAATAAAAAAATCCCAATTTTTGAATATGTGTAGAATATAATAAAATTACCAAATTTCTTGCAATACAAGGATTTCTTAAATTTTAATTACGTATCTCAATTATAAAACATGGCCTGGTGGTTAGGGTGCTCAAATTGTAATCACATCAAACATGCTCGCTCTTTCAGCCATGGAGGCATTATAATGTGACCGCCAATTCCACTATTTGTTGGTAAGAGCTGCCCAAGAGTTGGCGATGGGTGGTGATGACTAACTGCCTACCTTCTACTCTTACACTGCTAATTTAGGAACGGCTAGCGCAGATAGCTCTCATGTAGCTTTGCGCAAAATTAAAAAACAAAACAAAAATAATTATAAGTAGGAAAACCAAAGAAAGAAAATACAAAACAATTTAAAAATGAAATTAAATAACCAGTTCTATAAATCGTAATGCTTGTTTCATTTATTTTATTATTTCGTTTTGTTTCATAGAAATAAATCTCACCTAGTTTCAAATTTTATTAATGATTACCATAAAGAAATTCGCTAAATTGTATGTACCCTGTCGTAAAATGAGATACGTAATTTAAATTCCATTATTTGTTTTCTTTAACTTAATATCACAATTTCAAACGACTAATTATAATTATGAATAATAATCACTAAACGTAAATTAAAAAACAAACAAACATTTCCTGACTATCCAACTTTAACAACAAAAAGGGTTAACGTATTACGTAATTTTATGAGAAACTATGCAGTCTGAGAGTTTCGATGAATAGACAACTTGAGGTGTCCATAATTCTGATTTCATGCGAATGTTTGTTATACGCATAACTGTTTTTTTGGCATATTAGTTTCTGTATGGAATTTTGCCATCTGTATTGTAATTTATGTATTTAATTACACTGTTTGTTAGATGATATTAGAAAGGTAATGGCTATGCATTTAAGATAATAAAAATGACATTACGAGAACATTAACGAAACATTATTAAGCACTCGTTCCTGTAATTCGTTGCAACATGAGATTGTGATTACATTTTAGCCGTTATCATTTGTTCTGGTGATGACAAACCATAAATTTACCGAAACATGGGTAAAACGTTGCTTAAGTACCTACAATTCTGGTTACAAAACTTTGCTTAAGTACCTACAATTCTGGTTACAACTGTAATTAAGAAGCCATAAACAAATTACTTCTTTTAAATTTATACTTTCTGGAGATAAGACTTGAGTCTGGAGAGAAATGCATCCTCATGGAAACATTTTTCTAAAATAAAGTGTAATTATAGTCCGGAAAATTCTGATTGCTTTTTAAACATTTTGCATGTTTATTTAGTATACAATCACACACATACATTGTTTTTGCATGATAAATAATGAATTATACTTGAAGAGATATTTCGTATGTCTAGTGCTACCGTTGTTATGAGGCAATTGCCATGGGTTGACACTATTTAAGCACATAATTTGCAATATTTTCGTGTAAAAAATTACAAACACAGTTTATTTCTGTGAATTATACTGTTGGAAACATTACTTCGTATGCTAAAGAAAACTTACGTATTTTCATTCCCTGCGAACAAAACTAAAATGAAGTGAAGGTAATTCAAAAGTATTATTTTCAAATAACGAATGCAGTTTTATTTGAATATTATCTGTTGACTTGGTTTGTTTTTTAATTTCGCGCGAGGCTACAAGAAGGCTATCTACGCTAGCCGTCCGTAATTTAGCAGTATAAAGCTAGAGGGAAGGCAGCTAGTCATCACCACCCACCGCCAACTCTTGGGCTACTCTTTTACCAATGAATAATGGGATTGACCGCAACATAATATCGTCCCCCACGGCTGAAAGGGCGAGCATGCTTGGTGCGACGAGGATTCGAACTCGTGACCCTCGGATTACGAGTCGAGTGCCTTAACCATCTGGCCATGCTGAGCCCTGTTGATTGGGTTTGTTTAAAGACACGTTTCAGTATAAAAAGGATGAGTTGATTCAGTTTTATGAAAACTACATAAGGAGTGGTAATGTGTTGCATAAGACGGGCAGGCTTTCTTTGAGAGAGAATAAAGATTGAAGTTCCAGGAATATAATACAGTCCTCACTTAGTACTGAACATTTTCTCACATCTATGAATTTTTCATTCTATATCTTACACCTTTTTCTTCTTCCGCTACGATACATATCTAAGGTTGTTTTTCTCCTTCTGAAGGTACAGAATTATATACTTTTCTTAGCTTCATCTTATTGACGGCTACATTTCTCATAACAAACGAAAGATCCATATTGAAGGATATTAAATATTTTAACATATGTGTTTATATGTAGAAGGCAGTGAGTAGGAAGAAAAACAACAATACATAAGTTGGTGAAGAGAAGACTTTGTTTGTTTTTGAATTTCGCACAAAGCTACACGAGGGCTATCTGCGCTAGCCGTCCCTAATTTAGCAGTGTAAGATAAGGGGAAGGTAGCTAGTCATCAACATCCACCGCCAACTCTTGGGCTACCCTTTACTAGCGAATAGTGATATTGACCGTCACATTATAACGCCCCCACGGCTGAAAGGACGAGTATGTTTGGTGTGACGGGGATTCGAACGTGAGACCCTCGGATAACGAGTTGAATGCTTTAACCATCTGGCCATGTCGTGTCAGAGAAGAACTAACACATGATTATTTGCAAAAGGAAATGTGCAGATGAACAGAGAATACAGCAGCTAATGACCATAATGGACAATGGAGAGGTTTGCAAATGGAAAGGTTAAAGAAAAATGAGTCAATAGAAGAAGAAATACCACGTGTTTCAGCTGTTTGTTTTGATGAAAAGTGAATCATTGAATTAGTGAGCGATTGAAGATAGGTTGACTAAAAGGTAGGCAAGAAACAGTGAAACCTTGGAGGAGGTTGTTTTTCTTTGGAACGGGAAGTGCATTGGAAAGTGGTTAACTGAACAGATGGTTAAGTGTATATGACGGAAGTATGAAAAATGAGGCGATGGATAATGGATATTTGTTAATATGACAATTTCTAGCCACGAATTTAAATTAAACTGTGTATGTTTAAAAAATATTTTTATGTAAGACAAAGGCTTTTGGTTTACCCAACTAAACTTCTTTTATTTTGTCCATTGATGAGCGTTCGTATGTGATTCATGAACTAACTACTCCCAGCCCAATTTTGAAAACAATTTACAAATCCCTGTTATTAACTACAGTACCCCATTTGCAAAGGTGTGCAATATATTCCTTTTAGGGATTGAATTCCGAATTTTAACGTTATAGAACCTCAAACTTATCCCTAAACAACGAATCTATCTTAGCCCTTCGTTTCCTGGTTCCCATAAAATAAACTAGCGATAGCTGTTTTAGTTGCTTCTTAGATAACATATAAAAATCAATAAATTAAGAATTCTATTCATGTTTTACTTTGAACTGAATGTTTATCGTAAATAAATTATCTTTGCTCTGTTTCTTTAACGAACTTGTTCAGAAAACGAAGAGAAGAAATATGCTGGTTGAAAACAAATATTTCAGATGAAAGAAATTCAAGTTAATATTCATCCCATAAAGTCAAGGACAGCAGGAGAGAAAATATTTCCGAGAAAACTATTAATACCACTATTTTGTTTTATTACAAAAAGGAAATTTGAGAACATAGTTAAGTAAAATGCGTGTTGGAAACCGATGCGTGCGAGAGTTGATGTGTAATACGAGTGTTAGATGATGATAAAATAATATATTGATATTTAATATACATTTACACTGTTGTCTTTGTTGATAAAGAGTTTCGAATGAACGTGTTTTTTGTAGTTTTATATCGGTAGTTTTATATTTTTATATATTTAAAAATATATATTTATATGCTATAAGGCTTAGAAAGTCATTTGTATTCGTTACTACTCGCGCTTAGTAACAGTACAGAACAGTCTTAATATTATTTCATTAAACCTGAGTTTTAAGCCTAATTATTAGGTTGTGAAGAAGGTGGAATGAAATTTTATCCAGTGCATGCTCATTAAGTGAAAAATATACTTCAGGTTTGTGCTTTCTCCGAGATACACTTGCTCCTCATTTGAGATTCAACAATGAAGTTAAAAATAATATCAAAATGGGGGGTCTATTGTCTTAACTTATTTCAAGTAGAATAATTAAAATAAAAGATGAAGAATCGTAGTGCTTACAAATTTTATCATCAGGAAACAAGTTTCATAAACACTTTCATCCATTTTTACTAACAAATATGAGTACAAAAATAAAAAAAAACAGTTCTATGCGTATCGTGGGCCTCTTTACATACATCGGACGTTTGTTTGTTTTTATCGAATTTCGCGCAAAGCTACACGAAGGCTATCTGTGCTAGCTGTCACTAATTTAACAGCGTAAGACTCGAGGGAAGGCAACTACTCATCACCACCCACCGCCGACTCTTGTATTATTCTTTTACCAACGAACAGTGGGATTGATTGTTACATTATAACGCTCCTACGGCTAAAAGGACAAGCATGTTTGGTGTCACGGGGATTCGAACTTTGACTTTCGGATTAAGAGTATAGCGCCCTAGCCACCTGACCATGCAGGGCCGACAATAATCTGAAACCATACGTATAGATACCTTATATATTGGAATTATTTCTTTACACGTTTTAATGAAACTGAAAACTACACATGAGTTGGGGTACTAACACACTGCTTCTGCTGCGTCCTATTTCTATAACACCTACAGATCACTTATATTTACATTTCATTGTTCTGAGTCCTATTTTTATAACTCCTTCAGATTACTGATATTTCTATTTAATTGTTCTGAGTTCTATTTCTATAACTCTTTTAGATTAATGATATATGTATTTAATTGTTCTGAGTTCTATTTCTATAACTCCTTCAGATTACTAATATATGTATTTAATTGTTTTGAGTTCTATTTCTATAACTCCTTCAGATTACTGATATTTGTATTTAATTGTTCTGAGTTCTATTTCTATAACTCCTTCAGATTACTGATATTTGTATTTAATTGTTCTGAGTTCTATTTCTATAACTCCTTCAAATTACTATATATATGTATTTAATTGTTCTGAGTTCTATTTCTATAACTTCTTCAGATTACTGATATTTGTATTTAATTGTTCTGAGTTCTATTTCTATAACTCCTTCAGATTACTGATATTTGTATTTAATTGTTCTGAGTTATATTTCTATAACTCCTCCAGATTACTAATATATGTATTTAAATGTTCTGAGTTCTATTTCTATAACTCCTTCAGATTACTGATATTTGTATTTAATTGTTCTGAGTTCTATTTCTACAACTCCTTCAGATTACTGATATTTGTATTTAATTGTTCTGAGTTCTATTTCTATAACTCCTTCAGATTACTGATATTTGTATTTAATTGTTCTGAGTTCTATTTCTATAACTCCTTCAAATTACTAATATATATATGTATTTAATTGTTCTGAGTTCTATTTCTATAACTCCTTCAAATTACTGATATTTGTATTTAATTGTTCTGAGTTCTATTTCTATAACTCCTCCAGATTACTGATATTTGTATTTAATTGTTCTGAGTTCTATTTCTATAACTCCTCCAGATTACTGATATTTGTATTTAATTGTTCTGAGTTCTATTTTTATAACTCCTTCAGATTACTGATATTTGCATTTAAATTGGATATTTTATATGAATGTTGAAGACAGATATTGATTTGAATGGTTCAGTTCATCCCTAAGTTTTTGAAATATTTGTTGTTTTATATTGTTACGTTACACTTTAAAAAGCACAGCAACCTCATGTTCTTCTCTCAAAAATGTACGGTATGTTTGACGTCATCAGTAAAGAGCGCAGATGGCCCTCGTGTAGCTTTTCGCGAAATTCTAAAAGAAAGAAACAAAGTACCAGTAAATATTACTTCATTAAACGATTCTTTTTAATTAATTACAAATTAAATGTAAAGAAAGTAACAAAGTTACTTACAGTAGCTCGATAATAGAGACTTACATCTCCAAGTTTTGTAGCGGAAGTTTGGATAACGATGACTTATTGGGCAATTTAAATAATAAACATAAGTGATTAAACACACCAACTGTTTGTCTGTTTGTGTTACATCGAAGAAAGTTTTAAGTAAACAAATCTTTAACAACACCAATATTTCCGGTTTTTATATTTTTTGTCAGGATTTCTAGAGATTACAGTTTCAAAGACATAAACTATTTTGATGTATGTTTTTCTATTACTGTTCATGATCGTTTGTTTGGTTTGAATTTCGTGGAAAGCTACACGAGGGCTATCTGCGCTAGCCGTCCCTAATTTAGTAGTGTAAGACTAGAGGGAAGGCAACTAATCATCACCAACCACCGCCAACTCTTGCTCTACTCTTTTACCAACGAATAGTGGGATTGACTGTCACATTATAACGTCCCCACGGCTGAAAGTGCAAGTATGTTTGGTGCTATGGGGATTCGAACCCGTGACCGTCGGAGTACGAGTAGAATGCCTGCAACATTTGGCCATGCTGGACCCGAAATCGCAATAGGAAAAAAGTACAAAACGTATTGCACCCGAAAATGTGAATCTGAATAACAAAACGTAAAGTGAGAAATCTAAGAATGTTAAGTGTTCCTATGTGTATTTAAGAAGATTGTATATTAGAGTAAAACGGACGTGGCTGTTAACTGAACTGATCTTTCTGTCATTATAATTGTTCACTTAAACATAAAGACAAACCGACAAAAGATGTATTTTCCTGCTGTTTAATCGCTCCAAGAATATACCTATCAGTTCAATGTTTTCCTGCTCAAGTTTTTCGCATACGTATAATGATCATAAATTCTTCTGTAAATGGTGGTCGTCCAATAGTAATTGCTATGATTTTGCGTCATTAGACTAAACTATTCAGTTAGCAATATAAGTAAATAGATGTCATTATAAGTTTATACTGTTGCTGAGACCAAATGATGGATATCAGAGTCATTATACTATAGATGTGTAAGCATACTGAAAATAGTCGTATTAACCTCACTTGACATCCTTTATTGAAACGTTTATAAAACTAGGTGTAATGGTACGCCTCGTGTTCCTTAGTAAATGTATAGTTTTTATACAGTGTAACAACTGATTTATTGGTACTGAGACACCATTAGTTATGTCTCCCGTAAATATAGTTGTAATCACTGAATATTATGTAATCTCACCATTAATACGTTAACACAGTATAATATTATGTCACGATTAGTACGTTAATACGGTATAATATCATGTTATCTCACCATTAATACGTTAACACAGTATAATATTATGTCACGATTAGCACGTTAATACGTTAACACAGTATAATATTATGTCACGATTAGTACGTTAATACGGTATAATATCATGTTATCTCACCATTAATACGTTAACACAGTATAATATTATGTCACGATTAGCACGTTAATACGGTATAATATCATGTTACCATTAATACTTACATCCAGTAACATGTTAAGTAATCATGAATACGTTACATCTAGTAATATGTTATGTAACCATTAATACGTTACATCCAGTAACATGTTATGTACCATTAATAATTTACATTCAGCAACATGTTATGTTACCATTAATACGTTAGAGTATTACTTACAAAGTTTTGAATGGATTCTTTCATCAGTTGGACACCATTGCTGTCCATTATATTTTCGGTTGTTTTTAAGGTATTCAACAGAATTTTATGTTTGTTTCATGTCTATGAGGTACGAAAGTCCTACTTTTAAAGCACGTGTCAGTCTAGGGAACGCTGATATATTTCCATTTCTTGAATGTACACTGTAACTTCATGTTACCCATACTTTGCTAGGTTTATACTTTGTCATATAGAAACGAATTATTCCATACCTACAAATTCCCGTAATCCAATTTATGTTTATGAATCTCTTTATTCTAATACCTGGTAATCCAATTTTTTCGTGATTTTGACGATGTTTCAAGCTGTTCATTGTTTCCTTGAAGATAGGTTTGCTAATTTATGTTCCATTTCATCGTGTTCACACTGCTTCAAGAAGCTCGTTTTCCAAAGTCCCCCCCCCACTCATTATTCTGCTTGACATGCGTGGGACAGACATGAAATATCTGCACGCGATTCGAACGTTATCTGGAAGAGGTCGATGGGTAACTGCAGATATAAGTTATACGCTTTGATAACCGTACGCGAGTAGGAAAGCTATCTCACCTATTGGACTTAGTTTTTCGTACTTAGTTGTATCCATTGGTTAAGATCACCGATGTTAACATTTCTATTTATCCCTTTGACTTGAAAAATCATTATACCACTGATTTTATTAAGTATGCATACAATGATTTTGCTTATAAGTCAGTCATTTGTAATTTAGTTAGTTATTAAGTGCCAAGCTACACAATGGGCTATCTGTGCTCTGCCCGTAGCGAGTATCGAAACCAGAATTCTGGCGTGATAAATCCACTGATTCAATGCTGAACCACAGGGAAGGCTGATAAAATTATATTAAGCAAACGATTATTTTATATGATTTTAGGCCTTAACTGACTCCTCGACAAGAACATAACATTAATTATAAACTAATGTAACTCGTAGAAAATGAGTGTTAATTCGAAATCCCCATACATTCAGAGTTACTGGAATTGTGGTTTGTTTCAACTTCGTACAAAGTGATTAGGAACGTGAACTCATTTTCAGGATCGCTAATTTTGGATAAGTTACTGTTGATCCATAATTATTTTATGTGTCAGTGCAACCTAAAATTCCCGATATAGCCTCTAGAACTGGAAAACAGTGGATTAATTTGAATTTCGCTCGATCAAAACGAAACTAACTGATTAATCAAGTTACCGTTTTCATGTCTGCTAAGACAACATTAAACGTTTCCACATTCTTTCAAGATGTCATAAGTAGATGTGCCACATGGAAAACTCAAATAATAGTTTTATTTGTATCTATTCTATATAAACTACAATAAAGTTACTTCTACAAGGTGCGTTAGGATATGAAAAAGGAAATACCTTGGATGATTTAAAAGCCGGTTTATGTGGTAAACTGTAAGAGAGGTAGACCTAATTGAACGAAATGAACGGTTATAGAATGATAAATAATTTCAGTATAACAGTCACATGTCAAGCATACTCTCAGAAGGACGGCAGTTTTCTACTGTTAGTTCAGACTGTGCTAATTCTGTTTCATATCAAACCAATCATAATGTTTGATGATTTCTCTGAAAGTGGAGTACCCAACTTCCCCGATTTCAACTATTTTCTTTTACTACCTGGCTGTTGTTTCTTGTCAGTGTTAAGTGTTGTGAACTCCCGGGCAGAGTGGAAATCTGTCTCACGGCTTATAGAAATACGTCTGTGTGAAAGCGGGTATTTCAATAGACACACGGTGATGCGGTTTGCATGTCAGGTCAGGCTTAATTGTAAACAAGAGATTGGTGATATAAGACAGGTTTTATGAGTTTTTTAATTTCGCGCAAAGCTACATGAGAGCTATCTGTACTAGCCGTTTTTAATTTAGCAGTGTAAGACTAGAAGGAAGGCAGCTAGTCATCACCACCCACCGCCAAGTCTTGGGCTACTCTTTTACCAATGAATAGTAGGATTGATTGTCACAACATAATGCCCTTAGGGCTGAAAGGGCGAGCATGTTTGGTATGACGGGGATTCGAACCCGCCAGTCGAGTGCCTTAACCACCTGGTCATGCCGAGCCACTAAATTAGGTATGGCTAGCGCAGATAGTCCTCGTGTAGCTTTACGCAAAACTAAAACAAACAAATAAACAAACAAACAAATTTCTTCTTTACCTCTCACTCAAACTACATGTTTGATAATATATCACAATGCTAAAAAGTGAGTATAATTACAATATATCTAACTATATGTTGGATATGATTCTGTAGATGATATGATAAAGACAATAATTTACCAGTGTCGACATCTATACAAACGAACTAATATAGGCACCAGTTTTATACAAGTATGGCAACCGTCTCTCGTAAAATAACATGGATAACGATTTCTAGAATGCACAAACCTTTTTGTTTTTCACCAGAGTCACCACCCAATCACGTGAAACATTACGGGAAGTTGTTTCTAGTACGTAATATGTTTTCTAGAATCGTCAAATACCCACGTGAGATACGAGGGCTGTTCAAAAAATACGCGGACTGTTTGAATTGCGCGGCTCCAGTTGGTTCCAGGGGAATCCGTTGGTGTCGCTAGGTTCGCAAAGATCAGCTGATTACGACGCCATTTCCCGATTGCAGATATCTTCATTTGTGTATTAGGTACACGGTTTTAAGTGAAGTGCGATTTTTTCGTTTGGCGGATTTCAGAATGAATGACCTAAAGGAGCAACGACTTGCTGTGAAATTTTGTGTTAAACGTGGAAAATCTGTGAGTGAAACCTTTGCTATGCTTAACACGGCTTACGGTGATGTTGCTATGAATCGTACGGCATGTTTCAAGTGGCATGAACGTTTTAAGGATGGTCGACAGTCCATTGAAGATGATGAGCGTCCTGGACGTCCTTCCACGTCAACTGACGACCCACACGTCGACAAAATCAACACCCTGGTGCGGGCAAATCGACGTCTGACTGTCATGGAGCTTGCTGAAGAATGTGGGATATCAGTTGGATCTTGTTACGAGTTTTTTGACTGAAACATTGAAGATGCACCGCGTTGCTGCGAAATTCAGCCTTCAGAACTCGTGAATTTTTGGCCAAACACTCGATCACTGTTCTTCCCCACCCCCCTACTCACCTGACCTTGCTCCTTGCGATTTTTTCTTGTTCCCCAAACTCAAAAGACCCTTGAAAGGAAGAAGATTTGAGACGATTCCCGAGATTAAGGCAAATGCGACGAAGGAGCTGGAGGACATTACAAAAGAAGCGTACAAGGACTGTTTCAACAAGTGGAAACACCGTTGGGATAAGTGTGTGCGTTGGGGAGGAGAGTACTTTGAAGGGGTCCCAGACCTGTAACTTCTAAATAAAGTACATTTTGTTTTAAGACGTCAGTCCGCGTATTTTTTAAACAGACCTCGTATTACAGGGGGTCGCTTCTAACATGTAAAAGTACTTTTTCTATTGTCGCCACATACCTAAGTGAAGTAATACGCATAGTAATTTTTCGAATGTATAAATATTTCTTTTTTCCAGTGTCGCCACGATACGACGTGAAATAATACGGGCAGTAGTTTCTATCATATATAAACTTTACATATTTGAGTTTAAAATATAACAAATTCAGGAGTTATGAACGCTGCAAGAAAATTGTTACATCTAGCATCAAAGCTAAGGTGACGTAACAAGTTTCATAACTACAAACCACTTAAATTCAGAATAGAGACTCAGTTTCTCATGCGTCATATCCTGGGGATCTGAAAATGAAAGATTTTCTAACAGTATCTACAGAAAAATGTACAATATATTCAACCAAGTACACTTACGTATACACATTTTCTGTTTCAACCAAGTACACTTACGCATATACATTTTTTTGTTTCAACCAAGTACACTTACGCATATACATTTTTTTTGTTTCAACCAAGTACACTTACGCATATACATTTTTTTGTTTCAACAAAGTTCACTTACGCATACACATTTTCTGTTTCAACAAAGTACACTTACGCATAAGTATTTCCTATTTCAGCATTGAGATTAAATCAGTCGAAACTTCTCTGCCAGTCGCCATGTTTTGTTATGTAATTGATTGATGGATGTTTTAAAATACAGTTACGTATTAAAGTACACTTACGCATACACATTTTCTGTTTCAACCAAGTGCACTTACGCATATACATTTTGGTTTCAACAAAGTACACTTACGCATACACATTTTCTGTTTCAACCAAGTACAATTAGGCATAAACACTTCCTGTTTCAACAAAGTACACTTACGCATACACATTTTTTGTTTCAACAAAGTACACTTACGGATAAGTATTTCCTATTTCAGTATTGAGATTAAATCAGTCGAAACTTCTCTGCCAGTCGCCATGTTTTGTTATGTAATTGATTGATGGATGTTTTAAAATACAGTTACTGATCACAATTAAAGTTTTTCAGAAAAACAAATTGGATAGAATAAACTAACGTTATGGGAAAAAAGTGATTCCAAGTTGTGTAGCAGTGTATAATTGTAACACGAAGATAACCTTATTCTGAGGGGGCGCTCTAAAGAATGGTTATGTTAATGTGGTGTAGACGCGGATGTAGGCGAACTATAAACAGGAAAAGGTCGATATCCAATGTACGCTTATGACGCTAAAGTTAAACAGATTGTAGGTCCAGTAGCAAACGAAGAGCGTATTTATATATGTGAGTTACTATAATTTAGTCTACACTTCACAGACAAAATGAAGGGTAATCAGTGTCAACTTTTTATTGCTTATCTTTTACGGTGGGGCATTTCTATTACATTAGTTCGTTTAACAAGTAATTATACCACTCTTTCTTCTGTTTAAAAAATAATTATACTACTCTTTCTTCTGTTTAAAAAGCAATGGTACTACTCGTCCCTCTGTTTAACAAGTAATTATACTACTATTTCTTCTGTTTAAAAAGCAATGATACTACTCGTCCCTCTGTTTAACAAGTAATTATACCACTCTTTCTTCTGTTTAAAAAAGCAATGGTACTACTCGTCTCTCTGTTTAACAAGTAATTATACTACTCTTTCTTCTGTTCAAAAAGCAATGATACTACTCGTCTCTCTGTTTAACAAGTAATTATACCACTCTTTCTTCTGTTTAAAAAATAATTATACTACTCTTTCTTCTGTTTAAAAAGCAATGGTACTACTCGTCCCTCTGTTTAACAAGTAATTATACTACTATTTCTTCTGTTTAAAAAGCAATGATACTACTCGTCCCTCTGTTTAACAAGTAATTATACCACTCTTTCTTCTGTTTAAAAAGCAATGGTACTACTCGTCTCTCTGTTTAACAAGTAATTATACTACTCTTTCTTCTGTTCAAAAAGCAATGATACTACTCGTCTCTCTGTTTAACAAGTAATTATACCACTCTTTCTTCTGTTTAAAAAGCAATGGTACTACTCGTCCCTCTGTTTAACAAGTAATTATACTACTATTTCTTCTGTTTAAAAAGCAATGATACTACTCGTCCCTCTGTTTAACAAGTAATTATACCACTCTTTCTTCTGTTTAAAAAGCAATGGTACTACTCGTCTCTCTGTTTAACAAGTAATTATACTACTCTTTCTTCTGTTAAAAAAGCAATGATACTACTCGTCTCTCTGTTTAACAAGTAATTATACTACTCTTTCTTCTGTTTAAAAAGCAATGATATTACTCGTCCCTCTGTTTAACAAGTAATTATACTACTCTTTCTTCTGTTTGAAGAGCAATGGTATTACTCGTTCCTCTGTTTAACAAATAATTATACTACTCTGTCTTCTGTTTAAAAAGCAATGGTAATACTCGTCCCTCTGTTTAACAAATAATTATACTACTATTTCTTCTGTTTAAAAAGCAATGGTATTACTCGTCCCTCTGTTTAACAAGTAATTATACTACTCTTTCTTCTGTTTAAAAAGCAATGGTACTACTCGTCTCTCTGTTTAACAAGTAATTATACTACTCTTTCTTCTGTTTAAAAAGCAATGATATTACTCGTCCCTCTGTTTAAAAAGTAATTATACTACTCTTTCTTCTGTTTGAAGAGCAATGGTATTACTCGTTCCTCTGTTTAACAAATAATTATACTACTCTGTCTTCTGTTTAAAAAGCAATGGTAATACTCGTCCCTCTGTTTAACAAATAATTATACTACTATTTCTTCTGTTTAAAAAGCAATGGTATTACTCGTCTCTCTGTTTAACAAGTAATTATACTACTCTTTCTTCTGTTTAAAAAGCAATGGTACTACTCGTCCCTTTGTTTAACAAGTAATTATACTACTTTTTCTTCTGTTTAGCGAATAATGGTATTACTCGTCCCTCTGTTTAACAAGTAATTATGCTACTCTTTCTTCTGTTTAGCGAATAATGATACTACTCGTCTCTCTGTTTATCAACTTATGATACTATTCGTCCCTCTGTTTGAAAACTTATGATACTACTCGTCCCTCTGTTTAATAACTTATGATACTAATTGTTCCTCTGTTTTACAACTTATGATATTACTCGTCCCTCTGTTTAACAACTTATGATACTAATTGTTCCTCTGTTTTACAACTTATGATATTACTCGTCCCTCTGTTTAACAACTTATGATACACTCGTCCCTCTGTTTAACAACTTATGATACTACTCGTCCTTCTGTTTAACAACTTATGAAACTAATTGTTTCTCTGTCTAACAACTTGTGATACTACTCGTTACTCTGTTTAACAACTTATGATACTACTCGTCCTTCTGTTTAACAACTTATGAAACTAATTGGTTCTCTGTCTAACAACATATGATACTACTCGTCCATGTATTTAACAACTTATGATACTATTCGTCCTTCTGTTTAACAACTTATGATACTAACTGTTCCTCTGTTTAACAACTTATGATATTACTCGTCCCTCTGTTTAACAACTTGTGATACTACTCGTTTCTCTGTTTAACAACTTATGATACTACTCGTCCTTCTGTTTAACAACTTATGAAACTAATTGTTTCTCTGTCTAACAACTTATGATACTACTCGTCCTTCTGTTTAACAACTTATGAAACTACTCGTCCTTCTGTTTAACAACTTATGAAACTAATTGTTTCTCTGTTTAACAACTTATGATACTACTCGTCCGTCTGTTTAAAATCTTATGATTCTAATTGTTCCTCTGTATAACAACTTATGATATTAGTCGTCCATCTGTTTAACAACTTATGATACTACTCGTCCCTCTGTTTAATAACTTATGATTCTAATTGTTACTCTCTAAGTTGCTACTGATTGAAGAACCTCAATATTAAATTTATTAATTTTCTATTTAAAGCAAGTGAAGCATTGTTGATTGGCCAGCTTGTTTGAACTTGTGACTATAACTTTTCTTATGCATTTTTATATTGGTATATCTTATTTCTGCCTTTACAATACATATCAGCTTTCTTCCTTTGCAATATATCATTTTTCTATTCTTACAATATATCATCTTTCTATCTTTACAATATATCATCTTTCTATCTTTACAATATATCATCTTTCTTCCTTTACAATATATCATCTTTCTTCCTTTTACAATATATCATCTTTCTATCTATTTTACAATATATCATCTTTCTACCTTTACAATATATCATCTTTCTATCTTTACAATATATCATCTTTCTTCCTTTACAATATATCATCTTTCTTCCTTTACAATATATCATCTTTCTATCTTTACAATATATATTATCTTTCTACCTTTACAATATATCATCTTTCTATCTTTACAATATATCATCTTTCTATCTTTACAATATATCATCTTTCTATTTCTACAATATATCATTTTTCTATCTTTACAATATATCATCTTTCTATCTTTACAATATATCATCTTTCTATTTTTACAATATATCATCTTTCTACCTTTAATAATATATCATCTTTTCTATCTTTACAATATATCATCTTTTCTTTCCTTTACAATATATCATCTTTCTATCTTTACAATATATCATCTTTCTATCTTACAATATATATCATCTGTCTATTATTACAATATATCATCTTTCTACCTTTTACAATATATCATCTTTCTATCTTTTATAATATATCATCTTTCTATCTTTTACAATATATCATCTTTTCTTTCTTTTACAATATATCATCTTTTTCTTCTTCCTTTACAATATATCATCTTTCTATCTTTTACAATATATCATCTTTCTTCCTTTACAATATATCATCTTTCTATCTTTACAATATATCATCTTTCTACCTTTACAATATATCATCTTTCTATCTTTACAATATATCATCTTTCTTCCTTTACAATATATCATCTTTCTATCTTTACAATATATATCATCTTTCTATTTCTACAATATATCATTTTCCTATCTTTACAATATATCATCTTTCTATCTTTACAATATATCATCTTTCTATTTTTACAATATATCATCTTTCTACCTTTACAATATATCATCTTTCTATCTTTACAATATATCATCTTTCATCCTTTACAATATATCATCTTTCTATCTTTACAATATATCATCTTTCTATCTTTACAATATATCATCTGTCTATTATTACAATATATCATCTTTCTACCTTTACAATATATCATCTTTCTATCTTTACAATATATCATCTTTCTTCCTTTACAATATATCATCTTTCTTCCTTTACAATATATCATCTTTCTTTCTTTACAATATATCATCTTTCTATCTTTACAATATATCATCTTTCTTCCTTTACAATATATCATCTTTCTATCTTTACAATATATCATCTTTCTACCTTTACAATATATCATCTTTCTATCTTTACAATATATCATTTTCTACCTTTACAATATATCATCTTTCTATCTTTACAATATATCATCTTTCTATCTTTACAATATATCATCTGTCTATCTTTACAATATATCGTCTGTCTATCTTTACAATATATCATCTTTCTATCTTTACAATATATCATCTGTCTATCTTTACAATATATCATCTTTCTATCTTTACAATATATCATCTTTCTATCTTTACAATATATCATCTGTCTATTATTACAATATATCATCTTTCTACCCTTACAATATATCATCTTTCTATCTTTACAATATATCATCTTTCTTCCTTTACAATATATCATCTTTCTTCCTTTACAATATATCATCTTTCTTTCTTTACAATATATCATCTTTCTATCTTTACAATATATCATCTTTCTTCCTTTACAATATATCATCTTTCTTCCTTTACAATATATCATCTTTCTATCTTTACAATATATCATCTTTCTTCCTTTACAATATATCATCTTTCTTCCTTTACAATATATTATCTTTCTATCTTTACAATATATCATTTTCTACCTTTACAATATAACATCTTTCTACCTTTACAATATATCATCTTTCTACCTTTACAATATGTCATCTTTCTATCTTTACAGTATATCATCTTTCTACCTTTAAAATATATCATCCTTCTATTTTTACAATATATCATCTTTCTACCTTTACAATATATCATCTTTCTATCTTTACAATATGTCATCTTTCTACCTTTACAATATATAATCTTTCTTCCTTTACAACATATCATCTTTCTATCTTTACAGTATATCATCTTTCTTCCTTTACAATATATCATCTTTCTATCTTTACAATATATCATCTTTCTACCTTTACAATATGTCATCTTTCTACCTTTACAATATATTATCTTTCTTCCTTTACAATATATCATCTTTCTTCCTTTACAATATATCATCTTTCTACCTTTACAATATATCATCTTTCTACCTTTACAATATATCATCTTTCTACCCTTACAATATATCATCTTTCTATTTTTACAATATATCATCTTTCTTTCTTTACAATATATCATCCTTCTATCTTTACAATATATCATCTTTCTACATTTACAATATATCATCTTTCTATTTTTACAATATATCATCTTTCTACCTTTACAATATGTCATCTTTCTATCTTTACAATATATCATCTTTCTTTCTTTACAATATATCATCTTTCTATCTTTACAATATATCATCTTTCTTCCTTTACAATATATCATCTTTCTATTTTTACAATATATCATCTTTCTACCTTTACAGTATGTCATCTTTCTATCTTTACAATATATCATCTTTCTATCTTTACAATATGTAATCTTTCTACCTTTTGGAAAGTACACGATTAATGCTTTTTTAAAGTAAACCACGTTCCCCTTCGCCATGTATAATGTGTGTACTATGTACATATGTGTGTACCATGTATAATATGTGTGTGAGCCATCTATAATGTGTGTACTATGTACATATGTGTCTACCATGTATAATATGTGTGTACCATGTATAATATGTGTTTACTATGTATAATATGTGTGTACCATGTATATGTGTGTGAGCCATGTATAATACGTGTGCAAGTAACCATGTACATATGTGTTAAAACCATGTATTAACATGTATTGGCACCATGTATATATGTAAAAACCATGTATGTATATCATGTGTAATTCTATGTACATACATGTAAAAATCCATGTATTAATATAAAATTATTACACTATGTAATAATATGTATTAACCATGTATATACAGGTGAGTTAATTCATATATAATCGTGTGTAACATAACATATTACGTCCATTAACCATGTATAACATGTAAAACCATGTATAATATGTGCGGTAACTATTGCAACATTACTGTGTTTCATTCCATGCATAATCATAAAGTAAAACCATGTATTAATATGTGTATAACCATGTACGTGCAACCATGTATATTACAGGCAACCATGTATATATATGTGCGTAACTATGTACATACATGCTGTGGTAACCATGTATATATGTGCGTGAGCCATGTATTAACGTGCGTAACTATGCAACATATTATTGGCAACCATGCATTAACATGTGGTAAAACCATGTGTGTTGGTGGCAACCATGCATATACGTGCGTGAACCATGCATAACATGTGTGCAACCACGTATTAATATCTGTGTTCCATGCAACATACGCGGTTTCATGTATGTGCAAACCATGTATAATCGTGCGGTAACTGTGTATGTATTGCAGTGCAACCATGTATGATTGCAAGGTAACTGCGGTAATTGCATGTGCGGCAACCATGTATTAATGTGCGGCAACCATGTATAACGTGCGGCAACTGTGTATGTGTTGTGCAAAACCATGTAATAACGTGCGGTAACCATGTATATATATGTCCGAAAACCATGCACTATATATATGTATGTATTGCAACTATGTATGTATGTGCAGGTAACCATGTATATCCATGTTATACCGGTATTACGTATGTATGTGTAAAACCATGTATATAATGTGTGTAACTATGTACGTGGCTGTGTGTAAACCATGTATATATCGCGTGTAACTATGTATATCCAGTAAAAAACCACGTATGTATATATATGTATACTATGTATTGTATGTATGTACCATGTATATACGTGTGCACCACGTATGTACGTGTGTACTATGTATGTATGTATGCACCACGCATTGTATGTATGTGTACTATGTATGTATATATGTATACTTTGTATGTATGTACGTACTTTGATTTTCGTAGCGGAATTTTATGCAAAGAAAACTGAAACGCCCAAAACATATTTCTTTCAAAATTTACATAGATATAAATAGTGGATTTACGTTTTTCATCGTCTCCCAAAAAACCTATTATGGAGAAGAAAGAAAAGTTAGTAAAACATATCTCCTAAATTTATTATTTTCGAGAACGTTCTTCAGGTCAATCATCTATACAGACACTCAAACAAACATTTCATGAACGAAAAAACCAAAACAAAAACAACATAACAAAACAATACACACCACATGGAAGAGTTTATTGTTCTCTTACTAAAGTACCAATTGTTTCCGCACGCAAACACAATTCTCTCCTAACCCGCGAAATGCTTTCTCGGTCTTCTCTCTGAAGACCCTTTTCCCGAGAAAGTGGAGTCGTACTTGATGTGCCGTCATTAGGATGTAAGTTTCTATGGACTTTCCGAGTCCAAATATTGACTGAGAAAATAGACGTTATCCATTTTCTTCAACACCGCAAGTTTCTGACCGTTGATTTTTCACTCTCCATCGGACAGCCGCTACAAACAATATTCGTATGCGTGTCTACGTACTCGGACAAAAATAAAAGAAACAAACATGGTAACTGTTTTAATAAAACAACTCAGAAGTAAAATTAGGTTTGTATTCGTGATTGAAATTTCGGATTTCCTGAGTTAACAAAACAGTAATATGCTCCACAAAACTAATAAAGGTAACTGTTTCCCTCTGAATTTTCATTTTCGGATCTTTATATTATTATGGCTCCTTTTAAAAATTTAACTTTGAAATCGATAAGTTATTAAACATTAGACCATACACAGTAAATGAAACTTAAGACGTTGTGGGAGTACTTATATCAACTTAAACGATGAATTTTCAAAATTCCATTCTTAAATATTTAAAACATTGTAAGAAGATTCGAAAAATAATACGAAATTCACAACAAGAATGTGTACTGTCGGAACGTTGAATATTTTAATAACAGGTAAAATATAAAGAAAAATACACATGCGAGTGTTTCAACGACCATATGTCATTATTTTCAAGGACCTGCTAAGAACGTTCAGGACTTCGTAGTCAACATGTAAACACAAAAGAAAACCCAAGAGATGGCGCGTTGGATAAAATTTAGGCAATATAAAGGTTTGTAAGTATATGGGAAAGACTGCAGACATACATTTCTATTCATTAAGTGTTCATGGTTCTTTGGGATATGCCAGGCTTTGAGGAAATCCTCACGTGGTAAAGTTGGAGTAATTGTAAATAATTTTGATATTGTTCCAATTAATTTTAAGGTTTTTTTAAAATGTAAAATTTGCAATCGCGAATTCAAAATATTTTCATTATTAAAAGTTTTTTATGTTAATTATTACGCATTTTTAACTAACATTCGCGTTTTCCTATGTCAGAGGATTCAAAATCACCATATATAATTTCATATACATGTACTACACCAAGTTTTCCAATGTCAGAGGGTTCACAATCACCATATATAATTTTATATACTGCACCAGGTTTCCCAATGTCAGAGGGTTCACAATCACCATATATAATTTTATATACTGCACCAGGTTTTCCAATGTCAGAGGGTTCACAATCACCATATATAATTTTATATACTGCACCAGGTTTTTCCAAAGATCATCCAACATCTTTAGGCGAACAACATTCTCTCGTAACGAGGAACCTAGAATTCCAGTAATCCACTTCACTGAACATGGTACAGTTACGTGAGCTTCGAGCGAATTTTGTTTTTGAGGAGCGTTATTAATCTTGGAATTTGAGCACATTTCCGACGACGGTTCCGGAAAACACTTTGTTTTAAAAACCTGTGTAAAATGAATGCGTTACCTCTTCATATTGCATGAATCTCTGTTTGAGGTTGCAATTAAAGGACAGTTTTGGTTTTTTTTTCAGTGATTGTTAAATCACAAGAATATAACTTGATGAACTTATTGGTACGAGTAGGTTTACAGTAAACACTTGAAGTGAAAGTGTTTTATGGTAAACGTGTGATTCAAAATGACGTATTTTTAATGATACAAAAGTATTATCTCTATATCTACGTCAGGTTTTAATTTTTCCTCTAAAAGTGTTCATGTCAAAGACTTCAATTTATTACTTAGACAGCGACAACAGTAGAAATGTGATGTCCTACATTCGTTCTGTGTAATATTTTATGTACTACATCCGTCCAGTCTATTCGTTTATGTACTACATCCATTCTGTGTATTATTTTATGTACTACATCCGTTCTGTGTATTCGTTTATGTACTACATCCGTTCTGTCTGTTTGTTTATGTACTACATTCGTTCCGTATATTCTTTTATGTACTACATCCGTTCTGTGTATTTGTTTATGTACTACATCCGTTCTGTCTGTTTGTTTATGTACAACATTTGTTCTGTCTGTTCTTTTATGTACTACATTCGTTCTGTGTATTATTCTGTCCTACATCCGTTCTGTGTATTATTTTATGTCCTACATTCGTTCTGTTTATTCGTTTATGTACTACATCCGTTCTGTGTATTATTTTATGACCTACATCCGTTGTGTATTGTTTCATGTCCTACATCTGTTCTGTCTGTTCGTTTATGTACCACATTCGTTCTGTGTATTCTTTTGTGTACTATGTCCGTTCTGTGTATTCGTTTATGTCAGACTTCCGTTCGGTGTAGTTGTTTAGGACACAGACTTCTAAACACAAACTTTAGACAACCACAAAGTTTGGAAACTGTGATCTTTGAGAATATAACTTTTATATAACGATTTTCACATGGGTTACTTCAAGAGCTAAAGAAAGGGATCCAAGAGGTTAACTATTTACAATTCATGAATCGTATCTGTAATTAATTAAACTTTGGAAACTGTGATGTTTGAGAATATAACTTTTATATAACGATTTTCACATGGGTTACTTCAAGAGCTAAAGAAAGGGATCCAAGAGGTTAACTATTTACAATTCATGAATCGTATCTGTAATTAATTAAACTTAGAACATTGAAGAAGTGGTGTTAAAATGTTAGCGAAATTCCTCGATGACGTTTAGGTGGATGAACCAGTAAACTAGACGAGAGGGTAGAGTAGAATGGAATATTCATGTATTTTAGAATAATATAGAAAAGTTGTAATTAACCCGTTAAAAAAAAAACAAAAAAAAAACTAATATAATAATTTGGTAATATGTCCGTTTATGAGTACTTACACGTCGAAGCTTGGCGTGACCCGGTGGTTAAGGCGCTCGACTCCCTCTGCGAGGGTCGTGAGTTCGAATCCCTGTCGCACCAAAGATACTCGTTTTTTTTTTAGCCGTTGGGACGTTATAATGTGACGGTCAATCCAACTATTCGTTGGTAAAAGAGTCTACGAAGAGTTAGTAATGGGTAGTGATGACTAGCTGCTTTCCCTTTAGTCTTACACTACTAAATTGGGATCTGCTAGCGCAGATAGACCTGGTGTAGCTTTGCGTGAATTCCAAAAACAAACAAACATTTATTCACGTCTCTTTCAGTTCTGTGTACTGACTTTGTTTTTAATATTTCTGTCATTTAGTAGACCTGGAACTTTAGTATCATAATAATTAGAGTCAATCAGTAAACTGCACAATCATTAATATTTGTTGATAATATCAAACACTAGCTTTGGTGTCGTTATGTTTAGAATAAATCAGAAAACGATCGTCAGTAACTTCGATACTTTCAGGCAGAATTGGAGTAAATTAATCCAAGATACCCTGTTTTTCTATATTTATTAGAGTAAATTAATCCAAGATACCATGTTTTTCTGTATTTATTAGAGTAAATTAATCCAAGATACCCGGTTTTTCTATATTTATTAGAGTAAATTAATCCAAGATACCCTGTTTTTCTATATTTATTAGAGTAAATTAATCCAAGATACCCTGTTTTTCTATATTTATTAGCAACATTTTTGTGCAACATAAATACAAAGTGTAGGACACGGGCATACCTGATCCAATGTCATTACTCATCATGAGATCTACTAGCCTAAATTAAAATTCTTTCAGATACGGATTACAGTAAATTAATCTATAAGACCTTGGGCGTGGTTAAATACATCAATCTTGAATCGAAAACTGTAATTAGATGTTATATCGGTCGAGAGATGACAGAACTATGAGTTGGAAGTTTGTACTAGAAACAAACAAACAGACAAGAAGAACAGCCCCAGAGCCTTCCTATGAGCCGACAGACAAGAAGCATAGCCCCAGAGCCTTCCTATGAGCCGACAGACAAAAAAAACAGCCCCAGAGCCTTCCTATGAGCCGACAGACAAAAAGAACAGCCCCAGAGCTTTCCTATGAGCCGACAGACTAAAAAAATAGCCCCAGAGCTTTCCTATGAGCCGACAGACAAGAAGAGCAGCCCCAGAACTTTCCTATCAGCTGACAGACAAGAAGAACAATCCCAGAGCCTTCCTATGAGCCGACAGACAAGAAGAACAGTCCCAGAGCCTTCCTATGAGCTGACAGACAAGAACAGTCCCAGAGCCTTCCTATGAACCGTCAGACAAGAAGAACAGCCCCAGAGCCTTCCTATGAGACGACAGACAAGAAGAGCAGCCCCAGAGCCTTCCTATGAGACAACAGACAAGAACAGCACCAGAGCCTTCCTATGAGCCGATAGACAAGAATAACAGCCCCAGAGCCTTCCTATGAGCCGACAGACAAGAAAAACAGCCCCAGAGCCTTCCTATGAGCCGCTACGCGTGGCTACTGAGAGCAATACCTTTATTAGGTTTGTTTCTAGGTAAGCACAAAGCTACACAATGGACTATCTGAAGTCTGCCCACTACGTGTATCGAAACGCGGTTTCTAGCGTTTTAAGTCCGCAGACATACCACTGGTGAGCAACTTTATCACCCGGTAAAATCACAGAGTAAATCAAGAGAATTAGCATCGTAATCGTAAGAGTAAGTGAGGACAAATGAGTTACTTTATAAATATTCTGAAACGTATGCACGTTAAACGTTCTAAGTTGTAAAATAATCAAGCAGAATATAATTCGTTTTATGAGTCATAGTTTTACGGCATACATGACAAACTGTCAAAGCCAATATCAGCTTTTAGCTCGAAATGACGCAAAACAATAAAACGTTAGTTGGAAACGTTCGAAAAGTGTGATCTTGCTACTGAGCAGGTGTAGGAACTTTATTTAATAAACTCATTGCTTATATTCGTCACTGCTGTGAAATTTACTTTCTACGGGCCTAACAAACAGGTTGTCATAAAAACTAAGAAAGATCAAGGGATATTGATTGAGATTACCTTGTATTATATCTCATATAAAAACTAACAGTGACTTATGTATACCACAATCCAACGTATATATCGTGGCTAATGAAATACTTGAAAGTAATATTTGTTTGCATAAATCGATATAGTTTATACAGTCGAAATTGTATTATACAGTTTTTATTCAAGTCTCGCCCTTTGTTTCTCGTATTCTCAAGTTAAATGATTTGATTACGCTGTTTTCAAAGACGGGGTAGAAAAAAATAAGTTGGCAGCGTTGGAAACTTACAAAAAAAAACTAACTTTCATCTTGTGTTAAATTAACTGGATAAATTAAGTGTTTTATTCAGCGGGCGCAGATATGTACAGAAGGTTATGTCAATTATACAAAACTCGAGAGTAAAGATAGGGGAATGGTGAACGTTAGAATTTCAAAGATATGCTAGATATAAGAAAATAAAATGAACGTTCGTTTTATATCCGATAAAATACAAAGACGTTTTAAAACGAGACAAAAACTCCTCGCTTTGAGTGAATATATTTAGCTGAAAACCTATAATGTAATAGAAATAAAAACGAAAATAAAAACATTAACTTTAATATAATTTGTAAAGCACAAGGAAACATTTAAATAATGACGTTGTGTCCATTAAATTTATCGAAACTGCTTAGTTATTTGGTGAATATGTTTTATTGTCGAAAATAAATTTGGAATTTGAGCGAAATATATGTAAGCAGTTCCTCTACGTAACGTTTGAAAGTGCATGTACGGCGTTATAAGTGCAACATTGTTCCAATACTTAAGAAACAACTAAATAATTATTTTTTACAGCCTTTAAATTTACATGTACAGTGTTATATATGCAACAACTTTCACGTATGTAAGACTCAGGTAAATAATTATGTTAATGGCCTTTAGACGTTTGTTTGTTTTTGAATTTCGCGCAAAGCAGTGTAAAACTAGAGGGAAGGCAGCTAGTCATTACCACCCACCGCCAACTCTTGGGCTACTCTTTTAGCAACGAATAGTGGGATTGACCGTCGCTTTATAATGCCTCCACGGCTGAAAGGGCGAGCATGTTTGGTGTGACGGTGATTCGAACCCGCGACCCTCGGATTACGAGTCGCAAGCCTTAACCCACCTGGCCATGTCGGGCCTGTAATTATATGACAATGCCGTCTGTAGGTAGATGTAACGCAGATGTAATTCAGCGTTAAGTTATTGCATAATAATCTATTACCGTGTTAGCGTGACGTAATTTTCTCAGTTGTTCACCTCCTGGTTATAACGTAAAGTAAGAGTGGTTATACCTTTAATTATCGAAGGAGTCGTTAAAAATTCGCAGGGGGAGGGGTAGTAAATGTGGGATTAATTTTTGTTGTTGTAGAATTTCGCGCCAAGATACTACAGAGTCACCAGCGATAGTCGTCCCTAATTTTAGTTACTACAGAGTCGCTAGCGATAGTCGTCCCTAATTTTAGTTACTACAGAGTCACTAGCGATAGTCGTCCCTAATTTTAGTTACTACAGAGTCACTAGCGATAGTCGTCCCTAATTTTAGTTACTACAGAGTCACCAGCGATAGTCGTCCCTAATTTTAGTTACTACAGAGTCACTAGCGATAGTCGCCCCTAATTTTAGTTACTACAGAGTCACTAGCGATAGTCGTCCCTAATTTTAGTTACTACAGAGTCACTAGCGATAGTCGTCCATAATTTTAGTTACTACAGAGTCGCTAGCGATAGTCGTCCCTAATTTTGAAGTAATAAAGTAGATGCAAGTGTACCTAACTCGACAAGGAGAAGATGAATTAGTTAACAACGACCATCGCCAGCTCTCGGGCTACTCTTTAGAGTTTTGTTAGGTAGGACGAGCATGTTCCGCGACGAGTTTCGATCCCACGCATAAGCGTAATAACTAACCAGGTACTCTCCAGGTAAAATGCATCCACATGTGTATAAAACATATTTAAAAAATATATCAGTGCAAATGACAAAATTTGACCTTGTGGGGCGTCGTTCTGTTGGTTTTTGTTATCATGCACAAAGACACAGAAAGGGCTGTCTGTGGTTTGCCCACCACAGGTATCGAAACTCGGTTTTTAGTAGTACCAGTCCATGTGGGGCGTTTCCCCAGATTCTCACCCTCACTATGGCCGAGTCGCTTGTTTCCAATTTCTTTCAAAAGTACCCCGCATCATCTTTTAGATTTCTACATATGTCTCTGTAGTAAGTTTTGTTTTGCAATAATTTTGCACCGTACAAAGCAAAAGATTTGCATACCTTAAAAGTTATATAAATATATATATATATGTTTAACTTTTATTTCTCTGAAAATAAATATTATTGCAGGTGTGAAGTATATTCATTAGAAGTAAGCATTGCATCCTGTGAGGGTGAACGTGTTTACTCTAAAGCCAATATTTATTTACAATGAAAAACAACCACGATAAAGGAGCCGGTCAATAGAAGTGAACTGAGTAAAGCTGTTTTGAAACACAATACTTACTTATCAATTTTAATATAAATTATTTATTTTCTGCTTTGTTGTCGGCAGTTGTGATTTTATTTCCATTCTAAATGTTTTATGTACTTAGTTTCTAGTCCTAACTACTTCAATGTTTTTCCATTCTAAATGTTTTATGTACTTAATTTCTAGTTCTAACCACTTCAATGCTTTTTCATTCTAAATGTTTTATGTACTTAGTTTCTAGTCCTAACTACTTCAATGTTTTCCATTCTAAATGTTTTATGTACTTAGTTTCTAGTCCTAACCACTTTAATGTTTTTCGCTTTGACGTTATAAATTGCTTTTCCCTTGAGGGATTTAGGGTGGTGAATACAAGTTTCATAAATGCTGTTTTCAGAGCGTTCAAAGCAAATTAACGCCCAACTTTATATATGGTTTTACGTGGTCATTAGTGCTGGCTCATTGAAACTTAAAAAGCACTGTTTTTTTCACCTACTCTATTCTGACGTCTTTCTCCTTTTAAATCTACTAATTTTCTTCTGTACTCTAATTAAGAAACGTTTTTGCATGTTATGGTAATGTTCGTAAAAAAAAATACATTTTCGTTATAGTACTCTAACGAATTTTAAGAGCGTTTTGAAAGTTTTTCACGCGGTGAATGATTGCGCTGTTATCTAATGGTGAGTTTCGAGTTGAATCAGTTATAGGATATCTAAGTTATTACGACAAAAATCAGGTCTGCACAAATATAAATATGGAACTTGTATTATCTGTACTGTAAAATATATTGCATGTTGTTTACATCAAAACCTGAAATGATATGTAGCGCTTTTCTTTCAGATACCAGTTTATCAAACAATATGTACATAAAACTTACAACGTCTTATCAGCTACTCTGTTTATCGAGCTATATAAAAAACATATGATGCCTCATAAGATATTCTATCTAGCTAAATAAAAACAACAACATATGATGCCTCATAAGATATTCTATCTAGCTAATTAAAAACAACAACATATGACGCCTCATAAGATATTCTATCTAGCTAAATAAAAACAACAACATATGACGCATCATAAGATATTCTATCTAGCTAAATAAGAACAACAACATATGACGCCTCATAAGATATTCTATTTATCCAGTGTTGTAA
This sequence comes from Tachypleus tridentatus, assembly GCF_004210375.1. Classification (NCBI taxonomy): domain Eukaryota; kingdom Metazoa; phylum Arthropoda; class Merostomata; order Xiphosura; family Limulidae; genus Tachypleus; species Tachypleus tridentatus. The sequence goes on along the minus strand of NC_134826.1, from coordinate 3,733,510 downwards.
AAATATACAGCACTTTATCAGCTACTCCATTTAGCAAGATATTTAAAGACGTATGAAGTTTATAAGATAACGTGAAGAGAGCGTCCTCGGTTGGTTGTTGGTTGGAATTAAGCACAAAACTACACAAAGGACTATCTCTAATCTGCCCACATGGGTATCGAATCCTCGTTTCTAGTGGTATAAGTCCGCAGACATAATACTATGCCACTGGGGTCCAACCCACAGGGGCAGCTATAAGTTTACGGACTTATATATCGTTGAAGAGTGGGATTTTATACTGGACAAAGTAATTAGTCCACTGTGGATTTATTCTAACCGAACCAATACCTAGTGGGAAAATTTTGAAATGGTAACTGTAAAAATTGTTATATATATATATAAACACTGATCTTTTGAAAGGCCTTAATGTCAGTTTCCAAAATGAAATTGAATTCGATTCGTGGTTCGTAACTTTACCTAAGGCACCGTTTGGAAAGGACGCATTGAATAAACGTCACCTAGCTGGAAGGTATATGTGTTCTGAACTTCGCTAGAAGGTTTATGTGTTCCGAACCTAGCTAAAAGGTATATGTGTTGTGAACCTAGCGAAGCCACGTGTAAAGTTCTACCCGTCAGCTGTTTACTCAAAGCCCAAATTAACTGATATCCGTGGCGCCTGCGAACTGCTTGTTTCTTAGACCAACATGTTTACTTTTATCGAACTCATGGTGTCTGTAAGGAATTTGTTTAAAAAACGATCATTAACTATATCCAAAGAAGATTGAAATAAATAATTTAATCACACCCATGGGCGTTTGTGTGTGTTATAATACACGTCGATACCGCAAAAGTTGCACGAAAAATTCGACAAATATTTTTGTTTGTTTGTTTGGGAATTTCGCACAAAGCTACTCGAGGGCTATCTGTGCTAGCCGTCCCTAATTTAGCAGTGTAAGACTGGAGGGAAGGCAGCTAGTCATCACCACCCACCGCCAACTCTTGGGCTACTCTTTTACCAACGAATAGTGGAATTGATCGTCACATTATACACCCCCACGGATGGGAGGGCGAGCATGTTTAGCGCGACGCGGGCGCGAACCTGCGACCCTCGGATTACGAGTCACACGCCTGACGCGCTTGGCCATGCCAGGCCTCGACAAATAAGCCAAGCTTTACTCTGAAAGTCCGTAAGGCTTAACTCTACTGAGCAAAGATTTTAATTACATCGTTCCACAGAATTGAACGAACAAGGACACGAATTGTTCCAAACATGCTAGTCTGAGGACTGTTTACTCTTGCCAGTGACTTAGCAATAAGTTTGAGGGTTTATACCATTAAAAATTAGGTTTCTATACCTTCGTTGGTCAGAGTTCGGGTAGCCAATTATGTGGCTTTGCACATAACAACAAAAAGTAAGGTTTACTTGCAATGTTTATAGTTAGCAGTTAACGAAATAGTTGGTCGTATTTGAGTGCGTTTGTTTTTCTTATAGCAAAACTATGTCGGGCCATCTGCTATGTCCACCAATCGGGCCATCTGCCACCAAGAGGAATCGAATTCCTAATATTAACATTGTAAATCCTGAGACTTACCACTGTCGCAGCGAGCGACAAATAGTCGAGTTTTACAGGAATATTTTTCATATTCATATCACATGCCGATGACGTCATGTTACAATCCTTTTGTTAATATTGGCATCCATTTTGTTAAAATATTTGTGATTCTGTTACTATCGTATATCCTTTTATTTAATGAATCCTATCTTTTAGTCATGAGAAACCACGTGATAGTAATTCTTGACAGTACATTTGTTTGTTTAGTTTGTTTTTGAATTTTGCGCAAAGCTGCACGGGGGCTATCTGCGCTAGCCGTCCATAATTTAGCAGCGAAAGACAAGACGGAAGGCAGCTAATCATCACCACCCACCAACAACTCTTGGGTGTTTGTATTTTTCTTATAGCAAAACCACATCGGGCTATCTGCTGAGCCCATCGAGGGGAATCGAACCCCTGATTTTAGCATTGTATATTCGTAGACTTACCGCTGTACTAGCGGGAGGCCCAACAACTGTTTTACCAACGAATAGTGGGATTGTCCTTCATATTATAACGCCGCCAAGTCTGAAAGGGCGAATATGATTGGTGGCGTGGATTAATTAGGTGGGTCTGGCATGGCCTAGCGCGTTAAGGCGTGCGCTTCGTAATCTGAGGGTCGCGGGTTCGAGCCCGAGTCGCCCCAAACATGCTCGCCCTTCCAGCCGTGGGGGCGTTATAATGTGACGGTGAATCCCACTTTTCGTTGGTAAAAGAGTAGCCCAAGAGTTGGCGGTGGGTGGTGATGACTAGCTGCCTTCCCTCTAGTCTTACACTGCTAAATTAGGGACGGCTAGCACAGATAGCCCTCGAGTAGCTTTGTGCGAAATTTTAAAACAAACAAACAAAATTAATTAGGTCGTGCACTATTTTTTGAGAATTATAGGTGGTGCACTATTTCTTGACAATTGCATAATGTTGGTTTAAATTCTTTCGGAATTCTAATCACACTAGTACAAAACTTGTGAACCAAAATTTTAGAATGCTCTTACAAAAACAGCACGATATTTTTAATTTATAAATGTTGAAATTAAAAAGTAGGTAGAACATGTTCTGTGTCGAAGTTTGACCCCACCACACGCAGATTGCGTGATAAGCATACACCATATGAGTTAAGAATTTCGATATAATCAGAGGACGTGAAAATTAATACACATTGATGGGTACTAATTAGTAGTAAATTGAAGTGATATTTAAGAAGCGGTATATTCGTGTTAGGGTTGTACTTGTAGTGTGTTATTAATGAGACACCTGAAATGAATTCCCGACGTTAAATGACCAGGAAGATTGTAAACCATTCTGTGTATATGGATGAATAATTTCGTGTCAAGCTAGCATGATCGATTAGTGTTATTACGGAAACATAATAACGAAATTTCATGTATTTATGACATTTAGCAAAAAATATATGTACATAAATTTTAAAATTGCTACAATTGTGGAGCAACCACATGTTTATTAAATGCTTTTCTCTGTGGTTTGTTCGGCTTGTTTTAAATTTCGCGCAAAGCTACACAAGGGCTATCTGCGCTAGCCGTCCCTAATTTTGCAGTGGAAGACAACTCTTGAGCTACTCTTTTACTAACGAATAGTGGGATTAACCGTCATTTTATAACGCCCCGACGGCTGAAAGGACAAGCATGTTTTGTGTGACGGGGATTCGAACCCGGGATCGTCAGATTACAATTCTAGTACCTTAAGCACCTGGCCATGCCGGGTCCTCTCCTCTGTGAGAAGGCGGTAAACATTAGTACTCATGACTCTAAAAACTAGGGTTCAATTTCATGTGATAAACAGAGCAAATAGTCTAATATTTATATTCTCAAGACGGCTGGTGCGGACACTAAAACTTTAATTAAAATAAAAACAGAACAAAGTTTCGCATGTCTTATGGATTAAAGTATAAGCGGGTAAGAGACTGTAGGGTGCATTGTTGTTAGATGTCAGGATATTAATTAGTATCGGTATAAAGGTGTTCCTTTATATTGGTTTAATTTTGGTTTTAGTTGCTGTACAAGTAGGACTTCTTTGATTTTACGTTTGTTTATGTTTGTTTCTTTATTTAGTATTTGAGTGTTTTCTATGATTATGTTGTGTTTATTTGATTTGCAGTGTTCATAAACGTGTGAAGGTGTTTTGTTTTCTTTGAATCTGGTTTCTATTTTTCTGCTTGTTTCTCCGATATAGAAGTCGTAGTACTCGTTACATTATATTTTATAAATAATGTTGGTGTTATATGTATTACTGTAGTTTTTACATAGTATGAACTTTAGTTTTGTACCTGGTTTTTGAATCAGTTTGGTGTTTAATGGAATGTTGTGTTTTGTTATAAGTTTTTTTTTCCAAATGTTGGTTATATTTTGCCGATGTCAGGAACATGTGGTATACAGCAGTGTAAGGTTTTGTAGTTTGTTATATCTTGTGATTTATTGTTGTTTGTTTGTTGTTTGTCTAGGTGTGTGTGTATAATTTTTTCCACAGTTTTTTGAGGAAATTTGTTGATGTTGATGAAGTGTTGTTTTATTTTGTTGGTTTCATCATTAATTTTATCAGGTGAACATAGTTTTGTGGTTGTGTTTATTTGGTTTCTTAATACGTTGAGTTTTTGTTTTGTTTCATGTGCTGAGTCCCAGGGAATGTATAATCTAGTGTGGGTGATTTTTCTGTAGATTTCTGTTTTAGATTGTGTATCAGTTCTAGTGATCTTGTCCAATATTTTGCTTCACTCTGAAACAAACAGACAAACTACTTGTTAATTAAATGAAACTGAGACCAATTTTCTGTAAATAGAAATATTCTTTACTCTTTGTCAGGAAGGGTGGGTGGGTAGTGAGAGGTAAAATCAAGAAGTTATATTTTTAGATGTCCCCCTTTGGGAGAATGACAAGTCTACGGATTTACAACGCTAAAATCAGGTGTTCAATTCTCCTCGGTGGACAAAGGAGACAACACCATCTGGCTTTGCTGTAATAAAGCACACACACAATTTTTTTAAAAAAGAAAAATAATACGTTCAAGAATAATCATATTAAAAATCACATATTAAAAGGTGAATATAATTTTTCTTTAATAATTTTTATTTCTCACATTTTGTTTTATTCGAAATGCTCCCTGACTACAAAAAACAAAACAGGCTAAGTACTTTCAACATGAGGCTGATGATGAATAATAATTAGGGATAATTCTTTAAAAATCGGTTGTTTTTGAAAAGCTCGCCGTGTTTGAAATATCCAGGAAAGAAAGCTAAGAGAATAATTAATATTGATAATAAATTATAGAATTTATTTTGTAGAATAATTTGTAATATTAAAAGTTGGTTGTGCTAATAATCGCTAACTCCACCGCATTTCGCTTGTGCTAAAGTATATTTTGAGTGCCGAAAACAGTGAATTAATTACGAAACGAAGTCGAAACGAATTTGAACACCTGGCTCAGTTTTTGGATGTTTGAAGTGACGGGTTTTCAGTACTCGCCAAACGGTTATATTCAGAAACTATAAGCTTCTCATACGTTTTTGAATTTACTTGTAAAAAAAAAAAGGAGATAGAAGATGGCTGGTAAATAAATATTCTTTCGCTCAGTTCCCGATGTTTTCAACAAATTCAAGGAGCTATAAAATATCAAGTCACGTATGAAAGATATTCACGTGAGTGGCCCTTAGTCATTGAACAGCTGTTGTAATGATGTTACTTAAATAGGTTGATTTCAACGTTAAAATGTATGCTTTTTAAAGTACTCGAATATTGGGTATAAATATGAAACATGTTTCACTTATATTGTAGAAACATATGTTTGAACATATCTTTAAGATTTTAGGTAGTTTAATGAAAGTAGATCCGTAGTTAATTATTGTTCTAATTACTTTAAAGTATAAGTAAGTCCAAGTGTGATCTATAGCGTAATAAATAAATTTATTATTCACAAAATTATTCAAATCCTAAATTAAATGAAAGTTCAGTTCAACCGACACTTTCATCAACATGTGTTAGTGGGTTATACTGGGTTAGTGGGTTATACTAGTTTTGTGTTAGTGGGTTATACTAGTTTTGAAGAATTTCACTCTTATGTGTTAGTGGGTTATACTAGTTTTGAAGAATTTCACTCTTATGTGTTAGTGGGTTATACTAGTTTTGAAGAATTTCACTCTTATGTGTTAGTGGGTTATACTAGTTTTGAAGAATTTCCACTCTTATGTGTCAGTGGGTTATACTAGTTTTGAAGAATCCCACTCTTATGTGTCAGTGGGTTATACTAGTTTTGAAGAATCCCACTCTTATGTGTCAGTGGGTTATACTAGTTTTGAAGAATCCCACTCTTATGTGTTAGTGGGTTATACTAGTTTTGAAGAATCCCACTCTTATGTGTTACCAGTTTGGCCCGACATGGCCAGGTGGTTAAGGAACTCGACTCGTAATCCGAGGGTCCCTGAGTTCGAATCTCTGTTACACCAAACATGGTCCTCCTTTCAGCCGTGTGGGCGTTATAATGCGACTGTCAATCCCACCGTTCGTTGTTAGAAGCCCAAGAGTTGGCGGTCGGTAGTGATGACTAGCTGTCTTCTCTCTAGTCTTACACTGCTAAATTAGGGACGACTAGCGCAGATAGTCATCATGTAGCTTTGCGCGAAATTAAAAGAAAACAAATATTAAATTTCCCAATAAATTGTTTCGCTGAGTGTTTTTCTGTTCTTTTCATTTCTACGACTGAAACTAAACTTGAAAACAGTAAAGTGTAACATGTAATGTACAGTGTTTAAATCCATATTTTGTTTACGAATGAGTTTTGACTTCATTGAGTATATTATTTTCTGATTTTCTGTTTAAAAGATTACGACAACTTTTCACGCTTTGATTGTACGTCGAAAATTACCTTTACGATGTCACCGATTTTACGCATAATAAAAATGAAAATCAAAACCCATTTACGTCTACAGCAGAGAAGATACGAACTGGTAGAAATGTCTTACTAATGACGAAGCGAATTGCTAATCAACTGGTGTTTAAGGAAAGGGAAGATTTCTGGTCATCCAAGTCGGATTTTGTTTTTTAGGAAATTCTTGTCATCATTATCATCAACCAGAAATCATGATTTCTAGGAAGACATGATTAGGGTCCAAAAATTTGATTATCACGAGCACCGCTTGATTATATACAATCCCCAAGTTAAAAAAAAGAACAAATCTTATAATAAGATGTGACGGCTGAAGTGAAGCTATCGCACACACATTGATGAGTTGCTAGTTTATTGGAGTTGCCTAATATTGTTAATAAACTTATATGTTTTTATAAGTTTAAAGCACGTTTAATTAAGTCGCTCTAAACCAAGTGTTATAAAGATATGAAATATTTCTTATTATATGAACGTGGTACCATGGATTCATCGAAATGTAAGCTGATACACGTTATTTTACCTGCCAACCTGCTATCGTATGAAAATGGCCCCCTACGATTTAAATGTTACTAAACGTAAAGTACAGAGTTATAGAATATTCTGTTTATACACACAGACACCTGAAAGTATCTCCCCAGATAAGCTGTTTGTTATCCACTTGTTTGTGTGTTTGTTTGTTTTCGGATTTGTGGTGATGACTAGCTTCCTTCCCTCTAGCCTTACACTGCTAAATTATGAACGGCTAGCGCAGATAGCCATCGAGTAGCTTTGCGCGAAATTCAAACAACAAAGCAAAGACAGTTTGAAATTTATCGCTACTGAGCACATGTCTTGGGGACGAGAAATCAAATGGGTATGAAATTGTAGACGGTGTTGTAGTTAGATGTTATTAATTAGTATAGGTATAAAAAGGTGTTCCCTTATATTAGTTTCATTTTGGTTTAAGTTTTTCTATAAGTAAGGCTTCTTTGATTTTGCGTTTGTTTGTCTTTCTTTCTTTACGTTGTATGTTGGTGTTTTTTATGGTTATGTTGTATTTATTTGATTTGCAGTGTTCAAAAAACGTGGGAAGGTGTTTTTGTGTGTGTTAATTGAATCTGGTTTCAAAATGCCGGCTTGTTTCTCCGACATAGAATTCTGGCAGTTGTCAAATTGAGTTTTATAAATATTATTGGAGATGCTTGCCAGTATAATTTCTATATAGTATGGATTCTAGTTTGTACCCGGTTTTTGAATGAATTTTGTGTTTATTGGAATGTTATATTTTGTTGTAACTATCCTGATTGCTGCGACCCCTATATTCCAGTACTTTCTCACACTCTCGACCCCAAGATATATGCCAAGTAACAGTCAGTTTCAAACTGTTTTTGTTAATCCGAAGATTATTTAGAATGTCGAAATGGTTTTCTTGTACTTCATTTTATTTAAAGTTTTAAATACCAACACCAGGGCTGTCTCTGCAGTACACTTTTATTCCAAGTGCCGTGATTATAAAGAACATGTGTATTCAGTACAACCAAAAATAACTTTGTGTTCAATGACCAAAACTATACACAATTAAATGGCTCAAGTGTGGCCAATCCCGTGTCACCAATTCCAGTCAACGTTTTCATGGCACATATTGAATGTCAAGCGATCAACTTAGCCTCACATCCCTCACTACACTAGTACAGGTATGTTGATGATACAATTGCTGGATACTGCTGCATACCATATATTCCCGACATCAGCAGAGAAATAACCAACGTTTGGCAAAAACTAGAAACAAAATATGACATTCCAGTTAATACCAAATTTATTCAAAAACCAGATGCAAAACTAAAGTCCATGTTATAAAAACTACACTGACAAACACCACACCAACATTATTTTTAAAATACAATGTGTTAACTGCCACGACTTCTATATTGGAGAAACAAACAGGAAAATGGAAGTTATATTGAAATAATACACACACAACAACTTGCACGTTTTGAACACTGCAAATTAAATAAACCCAACATAACCATAGAAAACACCAACATAGTAAATAAGAAAATAAATACAAACTCAAACCCTATTTATATAAGAACTCGCACCACAATTAAACCGATATAAAGAAAAACCTTTAAACCTATCCTAATTAATAACTTAACATATAACTACAACGCCCTCTACAATTTCATACCTGTTCATACTTTAATCCCTAAGACACGCACTCAGCAATGGTCAGTTGCACACACTCTTTGTTAACCTGAAGGTGATCTAAGAAGGTCGAAGCTTTAGTTTAATAGTTTAATTAAAGTTTTAATGTTGGTACCAGCCGTCTTTAAGATACATCGTTGTTGGGATAAATCAAGATAAGAGCCAGCCACCGAACACTGCCGCTACGTTACAACCGAACAAACTGTTATGAGTACGAGTTTCTAAGTGATGAAATTGAGTGTTTCTGTCGATTCTATTCTTTACACAAAGAAATGTAAGCAATATACACTGCTGGCCGAAATCTTAAGGCCAATGAGCATAAAGAAAAAATATGCATTTTGCGTTGTTAGGCTCAACCACTTATTTGAGTAGAGCTTCGAGAGATGAAAATAAGAAAAGGGAAAATAAAAATAAAAAACTTTGTTAGCATTTAATAGGGAAAATGTGAACACTGAAATTAGCCTAAATACTAGCTGGTCAAAAGTATAAGAGCATACTAAAACGAAGAGTTAATCGGTAAATATCGGTGATATGCGTTGATTAGCTGCCTTAGCCGGAGAGAAGAAGGTGATATGCGTTGTTTAGCTGCTTAGCCGGAGAGAAGAAGGTGATATGCGTTGTTTAGCTGCCTTAGCCGGAGAGAAGAAGGTGATATGCGTTGTTTAGCTGCCTTAGCCGGAGAGAAGAAGGTGATATGCGTTGTTTAGCTGCCTTAGCCGGAAAGAAGAAGGTGATATGCGTTGATTAGCTGCCTTAGCCGGCCAAGAAGAAGGTGATATGCGATTAGCTTCCTTAGCCGAGAGAGAGAAGAAGGTGATATGCGTTGATTAGCTGCCTTAGCCGGAGAGAAGAAGGTGATATGCGTTGATTAGCTGCCTTAGCCGGAGAGAAGAAGGTGATATGCGTTGATTAGCTGCATTAGCCGAAGAGAAGAAGGTAATATGTGTTGATTAGGTGCATTCCCTGTAGTTTATAATACCTCGAGCGATTTGTGTTGCATAGTTTACTATTAATTAGTCAACTTGGTAAGATTGTGTATTGGGAAAAAAAAATCGCTACCATATAGGACAGTGGTTCCCAGCCAGGAGTGCGAGATAACATTTGTTTTGGCTACCTTCACCTTTATTCTTAAATAAATAATTACTGTGAGGGGTGCGAGAACATATTAATATTTTTTAGGGGTGCGGGGCATAAAAACGGTTGGGAACCACTGATATAGAAGAAAAGTTTAGTGTCACAGAGAAAAACAAATGTTTTTAGGCTCCGAATAAATACGTGCGTGACGTAGAAAAACAAGTAAAACGCCCACTGTCAACACCATGACGTACACATTACATTCCACGTCCGTTACACCATGTACATAGTTTTGTGTTTCGTTCATCAGAAAAAAAAGTGTTAGAGAAACTAAATGATTATTTTGTAATAGTTTTTGTAGGGAACTAGTTAAGAAAGAAGACAATAGTTTTTGTTGGGAACTAGTTAGGTAAGAAGACAATAGTTTTTGTAGGGAACTAGTTAGGTAAGAAGACAATAGTTTTTGCAGGGAACTAGTTAGGTAAGAAGACAATAGTTTTTGCAGGGAACTAGTTAGGTAAGAAGACAATAGTTTTGCAGGGAACTAGTTAGGTAAGAAGACAATAGTTTTTGCAGGGAACTAGTTAGGTAAGAAGACAATAGTTTTTGCAGGGAACTAGTTAGGTAAGCAGACAATAGTTTTTGCAGGGAACTAGTTAGGTAAGCAGACAATAGTTTTTGCAGGGAACTAGTTAGGTAAGCAGACAATAGTTTTTGCAGGGAACTAGTTAGGTAAGCAGACAATAGTTTTTGCAGGGAACTAGTTAGGTAAGCAGACAATAGTTTTTGCAGGGAACTAGTTAGGTAAGCAGACAATAGTTTTTGCAGGGAACTAGTTAGGTAAGCAGACAATAGTTTTTGCAGGGAACTAGTTAGGTAAGCAGACAATAGTTTTTGCAGGGAACTAGTTAGGTAAGCAGACAATAGTTTTTGCAGGGAACTAGTTAGGTAAGCAGACAATAGTTTTGCAGGAACTAGTTAGGTAAGCAGACAATAGTTTTGCAGGAACTAGTTAGGTAAGCAGACAATAGTTTTTGCAGGGAACTAGTTAGGTAAGCAGACAATAGTTTTTGCAGGGAACTAGTTAGGTAAGCAGACAATAGTTTTTGTAGGGAACTAGTTAGGTAAGCAGACAATAGTTTTTGTAGGGAACTAGTTAAGAAAGAAGACAATAGTTTATTCCTGTTGATATCTGTGTTACAAGCATCTTTACAAAGAGTTCAACTTTTCATTGCTATTGTTATGGCGGTTATCATTTACTGATGCTTGTGTCAGAACTGACGTTAATCCGCCGTGGCATGGCCAGGTGGTTAAGTCGCTCGACACCTAATCTGAGGATCCCGGGTACGAAGCCCTGTTGCACCAACTATGTTTGTCCTATCAGCCGTGAGGGCGTTATTATGTTATAAGAAATTAAACGCCCATTCAGATAAAATGAAAAATATGGCTAAATTATTTTAAGATTTTAAACGTGTAGAATGAAAACCAACGAGTGACATTTAAAGAAACGTTCGAATTAAAAAAAACGTTGTCTTTCTGCAAAAGAAAACAATAACAAATTTATATGGAACTTAAGAAAAACCATTTCTCAAAAATGATAATTGACTACTGCCATCTAGTGAAGAGAAATGTATTTATATCTGTAAGTGGTATTTTAACCGTAACAAACTGTTAAGTTCCTAACCACCGTGAGCCAGGATATAAGTTAAAAGATATTGAACGATTGCTTGAACGCAAGTTAATATTTTTTTCTGCAAAGTGTGGGGTTTATTAATCTAAACATTTCGTTCTTTGAATGTTTCTTTGCCACTAGAGAGAGATATTTCTATGATGAAACGTTTATTGATGTGTAAAGTTCCAAGAACGCTTAAATCTATCACCAGGGGTTTGGTCTGAGTGTAAAACGATAAGAGTTCTGAACTAGTATATTTCCACTCTACTATGTTTTTATACATAAAACTTGTAGAACGCTATTGATATGAATGATTTAAACATCTAGAA